>NC_043705.1:28460293-28739362 GCF_006229205.1 Suricata suricatta | reverse complement strand
AGGGGTGCCTGGGTGGCTCAGTCGGTTAAGCGCCGGCTTCGGCTCGGGTCAGATCTCACGGTTCGTGGGTTCGAGCCCCGCGTCAGGCTCTGTGCTGATGGCTAGCTCAGAGCCTGGAGCCTGCTTCGGATTCTGTGTCCCCCTCTCTCTCTGACCCTCCCCTGCTCTCACTGTCTCTGTCTCTCAAAAATAAATAAAAACTATAAAAAAAAATTTTTTTTAAAAACAAAATCTTAGGGGTGCCTGGGTGGCTCAGTCGGTTAATCGTCTGACTTCGGCTCAGGCCATGATCTCACGGTCACTGGGTTCAAGCCCCACGTTGGGCTCTGTGCTGACAGCTGGAGCCTGCTTCAGATTCTGTGTCTCCCTCTCTCTCTGACCCTTACCTGCTCGCAGGGAAGGAGAGAGGAGGACCCTTCTCTCCTCGGTCCTCCCCTCTCTCTCTCAAAAATAAATAAAAAACATAAAAAATTTTTTTAAAAACCCAAAATGTTAATAATAAGTTGTTGAAGGGCATGTTGAAGGATGTTTAACCCACTTTCCTATTCTAAGGACCTATGAGATAGTTCATTGAGTTTGCTTAGGGTGAGAATTATGCTTAGGAAAAATGCATTTAAAAACTTAGTTCTCTCAGGGTGCCTGGCTGCCTCAATTGGAAGAGCATGTGACACTTGATCTCGGGACCACGAGTTTGAGTCCTGTGTTGGGTGTAGAGATTATTTAAATAAATAAACTTTTTAGAAAATGTTATCCATATCCCAAAAGTATTAAAGTTTTCTAATCCAAACTCAGAATACTTCTTTAATTAGGCAACATCCCTGTTTGTCCTTTATTATGTAGTAGCAGAGTTGTGACTAGTTTCATTTATATAATCTTGAAAACTTAGAAATTGTTGTTTTTTTGTATTTTAGCTCGTCAAGCAGTAAAAACACCCCCTCGGAGATTACCCACTGTGATGGTCCGCTCTCCTATAGATTCTGCCTCCCCAGGAGGTGATTATCCACTTGGAGACTTGACTGCAGCTACAATGGAAGAAGCCACCTCTGGAGTGAGTATATTTTCATCTGCAGGAATTGATCAGCAAAGGGGCAATAAGCCAGCAGAGAGCTGAGTGATGAGGAAACCACTTTTGGCCTAGAGGCAATTTCCTCTCTTGGTCTCAATGTCAAAGACTTAATTTACCATGCTCTGTGCTCTAAGATAAGGATGGACCTAAAAACTTTGAGCCTTTTGACCTTTTGAAAGATAGGTAAAAATACTGTGTTAAGGAGTTGTTTGTAAGTGCTGAAATGAGGGATGATTTTCTTGTAAATATAATATTGGTAGTGGTTAAGGAGTTTGTAAAAGGCAGTTTGGGTGGGATTGTGAGTTTGGGTGGAAGAGAAGAAACGGTGGAAGAAAGGTGTGGCTGAGAGCAGGAGGGGTAGAGGGTTTCTGGGCAATTTCACTCAGGACTAATAAAGTAATAGTTAGACACACTAACCCATCCAGATTAGTAGGGAACCTTCCAGAGTATGAGAAGTCAGATAAAGGTTCTCTGTTGTCTCTTAGGTAACCCCTGGGACTTTGCCGAGTACCCCAGTCACCTCGTTTCCTGGGATTCCTGACACCCTTCCTCCAGGCTCTGCACCCTTAGAAGCCCCCATGACCCCAGTAACAGATGATTCACCCCAGAAAAAGATGCTTGGACACAAAGCAACTCCACCCCCCTCCCCTCTGCTGTCAGAGCTCTTGAAGAAGGGCAGCCTCCTGCCTACTAGCCCCAGACTGGTATGGAGACTTCTGTGGGTGTTTGAGAGCTGTGGTGATTTAGTACTTTGGAAGGGAGTACCTGGGACCTAAAATATGACATGGAAAAAATAAAGTTCAAAAGAGAAAGAATCTCCTAATTAAATGTTAACTTAAATAGAAACAAAAAAAACCCAATTAAGTTGATAGTATCCTCGGGTCCTGAGTTATCTGAAACCACATCTGTTTTGGTTCTCTTCTACAGAGAACTCATGTCAAATAAGTTTTAAAAATTAGAATTTCCCTTGGGTCTGAAATTATTCCCTATGGATATTAACTTCATGAAGTTTGGTCAACTGCTGAAACGCTTTTGGGAAGTGGTAGTAAAAGACAGCTTGAGTGTATCCTTCACCTCTGTTCTTCCCTAATAGGTCAATGAGAGTGAAATGGCCGTGGCTTCTGGCCACTTGAACAGTACAGGTGTCCTCCTGGAGGTAGGCGGGGTTCTTCCCATGATACATGGTGGGGAGATGCAGCAAACACCCAACACTGTTGCAGCCTCCCCTGCTGCCTCAGGTAAATCAAAACTTTTCCATTACCTACTTTACTGCAAAGATGTTGACTTTAATATTGACTGTCTTTGGTTTCTAGCCATTGATAATAAGCAGCTGTCAATCCTGGATGTAAAGCCCAACTTTTTTTTTACAGCTACCTTACCTGTTAAATCACAAAATGAGCCAGATTGTAAATCCGTTCTGTCTTCAAAATAGTGGTAGCCTTGGATAACCACAGCATACATATTGAGGAGAATAATAGTGGAGTTAGTAGTGAAGCTGCTTCTAAGGGGCTTGCAAAATTATGGAAAGGCACTAGAAATACCTGAGCCTGCAGTACAGGGGATCAAGATTTGGAGCCAGAGAACTGAACTTGAGTCTCAGGCCTCCTACATTACTGATTTTGTGACCTTGGGTAGATGACTTAACTCTTGAGCTTCGGATTGCTTTTTTTTTTTTTTTTTTTAATTCTGACATAATGTACCTTACAAGGATGTTGAGAGAATTGAGTGAGATAGAAAAAGTAAAGCAAAGAGAAAAGTTTTGCAAAATATCAAACCTCAGGTATTGATACTTGAGTGGTTTACAGCATGCTTAACTGCAGCACAAGTGACAGATTTATTCATACTAGTTTTTTGTGGTTTTGTTGCTATTTAATTTTCTTCTGGGGAAAAATTTCCACTCTGTTTCCATATACGTTGTATGTTCTAGTACTTTGGTTTACTCCTAACTTGGAAGAAGATCTTTATTACTAATGTTGGAAAAAGTAAGGAAGTAGATAAGAGCTTACTCAAAAGTGGAGTTCCTTTCATCCTTTGAGACTAAAATTTTTCTTGGTTGAGTCTTAAAGTGGCTATTGCTTCTTATTCACATGCTTTCCTTTTACCTCATTTTGTGTACCTCTTTGTCTGTTAGGTGCTCCTACTCTTTCCCGGCTTTTAGAAGCTGGTCCTACACAGTTCACCACTCCTCTTGCTTCCTTCACTACTGTTGCCAGTGAACCTCCAGTTAAACTTGTGCCACCCCCTGTAGAGTCTGTGTCCCAGGCTACCATTGTCATGATGCCTGCGCTGCCAGCACCATCCTCTGCTCCGGCTGTCTCCACTCCTGAGAGTGTAGCTCCAGGTGCGTCCCTGACCCACGCCCTGAGCAGCCACTTGGTCTAAAATTTCATCTCAAGCTTCAGTTAGAGAAAGCTGACCAAGAGCATCATCTCCAATTCAAATGCTTCTGTCCTGTTCTCCATGGACATCTCCTTAGAAAAACAAGAATGGGAGAAGATGTGGGTGGGTGTGTATGTGATGGGGGAAAGGGACTAAGTGTACACATATGAGTAGCCTTGAGAATGTGTTTTCACCCTACTTTCTAGATGAAAGCGGGGGCAAGAAAACACAGGCACATGTAGATCTAAGGTAACTTTCTTTGAACTTAAGTGTGTGGGTACTTGACATTTGTCTATACCCTTGGTTGATCTCCAGGTGGTCACTTGGTACCAAATAAACTTCTGAAATTCTTTTCTTTTCTTGTTATTCAGTGAGTCAGCCTGACACCTGTGTCCCCATGGAGGCTGTGGGGGATCCACATACTGTGACTGTTTCCATGGATAGCAGCGAAATCTCCATGATCATCAATTCTATCAAAGAAGAGTGTTTCCGATCAGGGGTAGCAGAGGCTTCTGGAGGATCAAAGGCTCCCAGCATAGATGGGAAGGAAGATTTAGATCTGGCTGAGAAGATGGATATTGCTGTGTCTTACACAGGTGAAGAACTGGACTTTGAGACAGTTGGAGACATCATTGCCATCATTGAAGACAAGGTAACTATTCGGCAAAGCCCAAAAGAATCTCTCATGAGTCCTACATAAGCTTCTCTCCTCAGCTTCTCCTTGCTTCTTATAGTTAAATAAATAAACATTTCTCCTGCTTCTGCCCATCTCCATCTCCATGGTCCCAAAGCCCTTTGGTGCTCACGTTAGTCATCTCCCCAGCCATCCCTGTGTTACTGGTTTGCACAGGACAGTGCCTGTCCATTGGTTGCTTCTACTACATGGAGAAGATGGAGAGAGAAGCTACCGATTGAGGTCATCTCATTTGGTGCTAACAGATTTGAGGAACTTGGGCTTCTTTCTTTGACTTTAACAGTGTATATATTATGGGACAGGTAGATGATCATCCTGAAGTGCTGGATGTGGCAGCAGTAGAAGCGGCACTGTCATTCTGTGAAGAAAATGATGATCCCCAGTCCCTGCCTGGCCCTTGGGAGCACCCTATCCAGCAGGAGCGGGACAAGCCAGTATCTCTCCCTGCATCAGAGATGACAGTCAAGCAAGAAAGGCTGGACTTTGAGGAAACTGAAAACAAAGGAATCCATGAACTGGTGGACATCAGGGAACCCAGTGTTGAGATTAAAATGGAACCTACAGAACCAGAGCAAGGCATCTCAGGTCCTGAAATAGTAGCTGGAGTTGTTCCAACCACAAGTATGGAGCCACCAGAACTAAGAAGTCAGGACTTAGATGAGGAACCGAGAAGTATTGCCCCAGGAGAGATTGTTGAAGCAGATATTTCCAGTGGGAAAGGCGATGAGACTCCTCTTACAACTGTGAAGACAGAGGTATTTAGAATTGTCCTGGGAGGGGCACCTGGATGGTTCAGTCGGTTAAACCGCCAACTCTTGATTTTGGCTCCTGTCATGATCTCACAGTTCTGAGATTAAGCTCCAGCTCAGACTCTGTGCTGACAGCAGAGCCTACTTGGGAATCTTCTCTCTCTCCCCGTCTCCCTCTCTCCCTCTCTCCCTTTCTCCCTCTCTCCCTTTTTCCCTATCTCCCTCTCTCCCTCCCTCTACCTACCCCCACTTCCTCCCTTTCCCCCACTTGTATGTGTGTGAGCTCTCTTTCTCTCTGAAAAATAAACAAACATTAGGGGTGCCTGGGTGGCTCAGTTGGTTAAGTGTCTAACTCTTGGTTTCAGCTCAAGTCATGATCTCACAGTTTGTAATTAGAGCCCCACATCGGTGCTGACAGTACAGAGCCTGCTTGGGATCCTATTTCCCCTTCCTTTCTGCCCCTCCCCTGTCCATGGCCACTCTCTTACTCAAAGTAAATAAAAACTTAAAAAAAAAAAGTTAAAAAAATACTTTAAAAAGTTAACATTAACATAAATAAAATCAGGTTGGGAGGATGGGGGGTTATACCTTAGGTAAGAAGTGACTAGTTAGGCTTTGGTTTTCCTGTTGCTTTCCTGAATTGTCACATGGTTGATATGTCCAAAGCCTGTAGGTATGATTATTGCTATATATGCTTATCCTGTTCCTTGTAAGGTGACCATTAGATTTCTTTTACATGGGTAGGACTTAGAATTTCTTCAGTAGTCTCATCATTAAAAAATAAACTTCTAGGGGGGCGCCTGAGTGGCTCACTTGGTTAATCATCTGACTTCAGCTCAAGTCATGATGTCATAGGCCCTGTGTCAGTCTCTGGCTGAAAGCCGGAGTCTGGAGCCTAATTCAGATTCTGTGTCTCCTTGTCTTTCTCTGCCCCTCCCCTGCTCATGTTCTTTCTCTCTCAAAAATACATAAAAAAGCAAGCTTTTGTAAGTTGAAGTGATGTATCAGTATTTAGGGTATGTATTCTTTTTGGTCTTCAGGCATCCCCTGAAAGCATGTTGTCTCCATCACATGGCTCAAATCCCATTGAAGATCCTTTAGAGGCAGAGACTCAGCACAAGTTTGAAATGTCAGGTAAATCATAAGGCCAGGAAATCTGAACTCTAACTAACTTGAAATCCTTTGCTTAGGCTTCTGAGGGATTGTGGGTTGTGGGCAAGTAGAGGAGGTAGAATAGGTCAGCATGGAAAGGAGAGCTGCAGGGGATTATCGTCCATAGGAAGGGGAAGGCTAAGGTGGAAAAATCTTCAGGTAGTCTTTCTCTCCTCTGCAGACTCATTGAAAGAAGAATCAGGGACTATTTTTGGAAGCCAGATAAAGGTATTTCAGACTTTTCTTTATTCCTCTTGCTGTGTGACTAGATTTCCCAGTAGCACTACCTTTGTAATGAATTTCAGTAAACATGCATCTTTTTTTTCCTGAGACCTGTTAAAAGAGTTGCATGGGGAAAAGTGCAGTGTACAGTCAGGCATACTGGCAGTACTGTGGCCACATGTGCTTCCCATCTGAAAGAGTTTGTGAACATCACACAGAGCTTTCTTTTGCATATAATGCACAAAGAAACTTTGATACCTCCAGAGTGATTTGGAGTTAATCACTCAGGGAGTGATTAAATGCCCAATCAGGGAGAACATATACGAAATCAGATTATTAGTTACTCTGTCCAAAGAAAATTATCTGGAGTTTTCTTTTTAGAATTATTAAAGTAGTAATAAATAGTAATAAACAGATTTAAAAGTAATGCGATGTGAGCTTGCTCCATCAGATGAGACACAAAATAAAAACTATTTTTGATAACTTTGTACCCAGGGTCAGAGTTCCTCTCAAGAGCAAGGGGAAAGAAGGAACGCCTCTTAGCTTAGTCTTAAGTAAGTAGCTTTTTTTTTTCTTCCTTTTAAAAAGATCCTGGGTCTTATTCTTTGTCCAGGTTCTAAATTATTTGATCAGTTAGTGTGAGTAGATGGTAGTATAAGTGATAGAGAGCTCAGTCAGGAAGCAGTGTGAGGCCATTTTCTAGAACTGATCTAACCCAAAAGATCATGTTTAATGACACTTTGCTGGATAGCTTTGCTTGCCTTTGTTGACCGGAGCACACTGTGTCTAAGGATGCCCCAGGTGAGGATGAGGAGGAAGATGGAGTCAGTGAAGCGGCCAGCCTAGAGGAGGCTAAGGAAGAAGATCAAGGAGAAGGCTATTTGTCAGAAATGGATAATGAACCCCCTGTAAGCGAGAGTGATGACGGCTTTAGCATACACAATGCTACGCTGCAGTCGCACACACTGGCAGACTCCATCCCCAGCAGCCCTGCTTCTTCACAGTTGTGAGTATCTGAGATTCTTCTTTGAGGTCAAGACAGTGGAGGTGAGAGAAATAGGAGAGGATCTTTTCTTCAGTCTTCTTCATCTTCTCTTTCTTGGTCTGGAACTAATAGTTGACAAATGATGAGGGTTTCTTTTTTTGTTTTGTTTTTTGTTTTAACTTCTGCTTAATGGGACTCTTTTATTTTATTTCAGCTCTGTCTGTAGTGAGGATCAGGAAGCTATTCAGGCACAGAAAATCTGGAAGAAAGCTATCATGCTTGTATGGAGAGCTGCAGCTAATCATAGGTGAGTGAGCTTTACCAGTCAGTAGGAATATTTTCTTACATTCCTACTCAATATTCATGACTAGAGAGAAGTCTGAGTAGGTTTATATGGGATTGGTGGCATTGGCTCTTAAAACCTTCAGCTACTACTCTTCCCATAAGCAGCCTGAGGTGATATCTGAAATGGTTTGCTATTCACTTGACCCGGAAAACCTGACAAAATCATGCAAATCAAGAGGTTCAAATCTTCGTGTTCACTTTAAGAACACCCGTGAAACTGCCCAGGCCATCAGGATATGCATATCCGAAAAGCCACCAAGTATCTTAAAGGTGTCACTTTGCAGAAGCAATGTGTGCCATTCTGATGCTACAATGGTGGAGTTGGTAGGTGTGCCTAGGCCAAACAGTGGGGTTGGACACAGGGTTGGTAGCCCAAAAAGAGTGCTGAATTTTTACTGCACATGCCTAAATGCAGAGAGTAATGCTGAACTTAAGGGTTTAGATGTAGATTCTCTGGTCATTGAGCACATCCAGGTAAACAAAGCCCCCAAGATGTGGCATAGAAATTACAGGGCTCATGGTCAGATTAACCTATACATGAGCTCTCCCTGCCACATTGAGATGATCTTCACTGAAAAAGAGCAGATTGTTCCTAAACCAGAAGAGGAAGTTGCAAAGAAGAAAAAGATATCCCAGAAGAAACTGAAGAAACAAAAACTTACGGCCCCGGGAGTAAATTCTGCATAAAATACATGCAAATAAAAGTAAAACAGGAAAAAAAACAACAAAAAAACCCTCAGCTACTTAAATCATGTTCCCTTACCTACTTTGAAGGATAAGTAAGTCATTGTACCTTCCCTTTTTTGGACAGATATGCCAATGTCTTCCTGCAGCCTGTTACAGATGATATAGCACCTGGCTATCATAGCATTGTACAGAGGTAAGCCATGACCCAGTCAGCATGCTGACTTTCCTGAATTGTAAATTGTTTAGTCTTAATGGATTTTTGCTTTAGACAGTAAGTTTACAGCGAATGTTTTTGATGTGAGTAAATGTAACCAGGTGGCAAACTAATCATTTCAGTGGCTGGATCATCAAATACCATTTAAAAGAATTAACCCCCTTTATTACCTTTTCTAGCAAGTAATTACTATATAGATTGACTTTGGTTTTCGGATTAAGTGCATATTTTGGGGTGAGGGGGTTGGTATTTGAATCCTGGCAGCTAAGAATAAGGATATATATGAGAAGATATATATGGTAGTAATATATTCAAATCCAGTAGGGTCCTTTTCCCCCTCCATTTATCCGTTTTGGTTTTGGGGTATTTTTTTTAGGCCTATGGATTTGTCAACTATTAAGAAAAACATTGAAAATGGACTGATCCGCAGCACAGCTGAATTTCAGCGTGACATTATGCTGATGTTCCAGAATGCAGTAATGTATAATAGCTCGGACCACGATGTCTATCATATGGCAGTGGAAATGCAGCGAGATGTCTTAGAGCAGATCCAGGTACTTTGAGGATCTTTAGTATTTTAGTAAGGGTGAAGTGAAAATACTCAGGTGAAGGGTTGATACTTAGGTCAGGAAAGGGTGCTGGACTTTTACTTAGAATAGTCATCAGGGACCCAATTAGGAACATAAAATTTTGTTCTTATTGTATTCATGTTGGTTTTCTCATGTTGACTAAATAATTTTTTTATGAAATAGTGAACACCTTTTTTAATTACGTTAAGTATATACATAGTAAATAGCATATTGTTGAATCTTTCCATCATAGATAATCTACTTCTGTAGTAGCATTACCAGACACTCTTTGGGATATTGGTATGTTATCTATCTATCTATCTATCTATCTGTCTGTCATATGCTAAATTAAATTGCCTCATGACCTATGGTTCATGTAAGTTTTTTTCTCTTTCTCATTCTTAAGAGATATTTATTCTGTATGATAGCCCCAAAAAAGTTACATGTATTTAGGGGTGCCTGGGTGGCTTAGTAGGTTAAGCACCTGACTTCGGTGCAGGTCATGATCTCACAACTCAGGAGTTCAAGCCCTATGTCGGGCTCTGTGCTAACACCTCCGAGCCTGGAGTCTGCTTTGGATTCTGTGTCTCCCTCTTTCTCTCTCTGCTCCTCCCCTGCTGGCTCGCTCTCTCTCTTTCTCTCAAATACAAATATTTTTCTAAAAGTTATAGATATTTAGCACTTTTAGATCCTTTAGCATGTATAACTAGAATTAAAACCTAATATGCAAAACTTGTAATCAGTTGAGAAGTGTTTGAATGCTATTTGCAAAAGAGTACTATATGAAGTCCTGTTTGCAAAGCCAAAAGTGTTTTAGTTCTTCCATACTGGATCAGATCTTGAAGCCAACCCTGTTTCTTTTCCCTGTAGCAATTCCTCGCCACACAGTTGATTATGCAGACATCGGAGTCTGGGATCAGTGCTAAAAGTCTTCGAGGGAGAGATTCTACCCGCAAACAGGATTCTTCAGAGAAGGTGAGGAGACCAAGAAAGAGCCTATTTGCCAATGTTCCAGTGCTAGAAGTCTGAAGCATTCATGGAGCCTTATATTACTACTTGCTACTTGGTAACTGCTGGGTTGCTATATTCTAGTGGTGTACAGACAAGTATAAATCTTAGGATGGTGGTGGTTTGCCCTCATCCAAACATTGAAGAAACCTGTGACTGAAAGGCCCAGTCATACAAGAAATTGTGAGCTGAATGAGTGAATTATTAATTTCTCTGCCTGAGTGCTTGCATGGTGGGGGAAATGACTTGCAGCAGTTGGGGACCATCAGTTCCTGTTCCAGAGGCATAATGGCCAGACTGCTTTGGATCTCTTTCCTCTTGTTCTTGAGTTTTTGAATTTTGTCTTTGTGTGTGTGGTGCTTGTGTCTCTGTCCTGAGATTTGGGGTGCTTGTGGCTGAGAGTTTCTGTGGAACCTGATCAGTGTTTGTTTGTCCTCTAACAGGACAGTGTCCCCATGGGCTCTCCTGCCTTCCTTCTCTCTCTCTTTGTAAGTATTGAATGGCTGCAAGGGGTGGTGTTGCCACAAAAATTCTCAGCTCCTGCTGGGGGTGGGTGGCAGAGGGAAATCCAACATGCAGACTGTGGCAGTGTCTTGAACTTCTCTTTATTCAGGTCATTGAGTAAGAAACTGTCTCTTCTGCATTCCTGTCTTTCTGCATGTGTGTGTGTGTGGGCTGGGTAGGGACTATTTATGAGTTCACTGGGCTGAAATGCGGTATTCTTGGTAAGGATTTAGGATGCATCTGCTCCTCATTTCTTGACTCCACCTTTTGCCAATTCTTTTCTTACAAATAAATGATTGCTCAGAGCAACAGCTACTCACTGGCTTCTAAAAAGTGTTCCTTATACCGGCAGATGCCTAGCACATAATTACTTTCTTTTCCCCTAATATTAAGTTGCAAGACCGATACCTGATAACTCAGTAAAATTTATGATAAGGATCTTAGTAACAGTGACTACCGTACATAGTAGTGGCTGGTAGAATTAGAGATAAACTCAGTAAAGCTGGCCCTAAAGAATTCATGTTTTCCTTTGTAAATTGAACAACCCTCTGGCTCTGTGTTCATTATGGGGCACTGAGGCATGATGTAATGGAAGAACATCAGGCTAAAACACCACATGTTCTGAAACTCACCGGATTATCTCTTGGAGCCTTGTTTTCCTCATCTGTGTGATGGAGCTAATGTAATGAGGTACCTGTCCAGCCTACCTCACAGGGATGTTGTGAGGATAAAATGAGATAAAAGTATGGAACTGGCTTGAAAAAAACATTAAAGTGTTATACAAATGCAAGGTGGTATTTTTATTCTTCATGTCGCCTCAAAGGCAACTTGTGTTCATGAGTTTTTAAAATTTTAGAGTCCTTGCATGTTAAGATTGTAAAAATGGCCTAGCCCAGCAAAAGTGTTCACTAATTCATCTTGCCTACAGGCCTCGGCCTGTACCACAGACGGAACACTGTAATCTCCCTTCTTTCTTATTGGCCTGCAACAGTGACTCTGGATCCCCAAGCAATTGGCTGGCTGTTGCAAAGCTGGTTAATAGGATCTTTTATCTATTGAAGACAGCAAAGTATTGCACGAGAGGAAGGAGCTGGGCTGCAGGGAGAGAGCAGCAGATGGAAAGAAGCCTTCTGATTGTCCTGATCTCATGGAAAACAACTGTCAGGAGGTGCTAGGGAACTAGTGCCAGGGTCAGTCTGCAGGAAAGGCCTTTCTTATAGGGACCAACAGCTGGACAGGTATGTTAGCCAAGAATCTTACTATCTGCTGCCCTTTCTGACCCTCCCACCTTTCTTTTACTCTCCCTCTTTTCTTTGAACATGGTTTGGGGCCTGGGTGGGATGACTAATAGTCATTCTTTGGGACCCCAGGTGACCGACCCCCAGTGACCTCTGTAGTGGGCAGGAGCAAGACTCTGTCCTGCATTACCTCTCACAAACTATTGCCAGGAGGTTTTAGCCCTTCCGACTTTGTGGGAAGACAGATCTATGCCCCTCATATCCTGGATTTTTCTGCTGATTCTCTTCCTCTTTCCCCAAGAAACCAAATCCCTAACATTGTTGCAACTTCTCTCTGACCTCCTAACCAACTCATACTCATGCTCCCTCTTTGTCTGCCTGTCGTCTAGGATGGGGGAACCAGGGGGCGCCGCTGTGCCATTGAAGCAGATATGAAGATGAAAAAGTGAAGCTTCAGAGTACCCTCACTGAGCTGGACCTGAAGTAGAAGTAAACAAGATAGAGCTTGGGCTTGTGGGCCCAGTTCCAGAAGTGGAAGTTACAGAAGAGGAGGCACCTGGGCCATGTGACATGAGCTGAGGAAATCTCTCTCAGAGAGTTGGAGTAGCACAGTTGCCTGTTTTAGGGCAAAAACCTTGGGCTGTGTTAATGTCCTGATGTGTAGCTAGCAGATTGTAGCTAGTTTGTACTGTCTTGTGAAGTGTACAGACTTTTTAAACAAAACAACCACCTGTGAAGTGTGTGTGTACACAATACACAATAAACTCTGAAAGAAAAGTCTAGCCTTGGTGTGTTCTCTATGTATATGCGTGTGAGAAACTTGTGATTTTTTTCCTTGCAAAATTGTTTTATCATCTCTGGGGATGAGATTATTGCTTTGGGAGTGTTATTATAAATATGAGCTGTTCAACTGCTTGGAGAAGGTAAGTAACCAAATTGAATTTATAATTAAGTTTTAAAGTTTTGCCTCATGAAATGAGGATAATCTTATTCAGCTTTTCTTGCATATTTGGGAAGAGTTTTGTTCATGACATTTCTTGTGAAGAATATTAGAGCATGAACATAGGTAGCACTGACCTTTATCTCATACATTGGTTCTACCTAGTGTACTATCTTTGCAGACAGTATTTCTAGGACATTATAATACTATTTCCTTCCTATTTCTAGATATAGGGTTCTTGTGTATTTGAAAATTCATTTTTTGGGGCACCTGGGTGGCTCAGTTGGGTTAAGTGTCTAACTAGGGCTCAGCTCATGATCTTGCGGTTCTTGAGTTAGACCCCCACATCAGGCTCTGGGCTGACAACTTGAGTCTGGAGCCTGCTTCGGAATCTGTATCTCCCTCTCTCTCTTCCTCCCCCCACTCATGCTCTGTTGCTCAAAAAATAAACTTTAAAAAATTAAAATAATAAAATTCATGGTTACTGGAAGGCTAAAATCCATTTAAGAGTTATCAAATTTATCACCTGAGTGTATTCCAACTTTTGTTACTAAATAAGAATTCACTCTGTGAAGTGAAATAGTTATGAGCCTTTTATTATAAAGAAATAGGCCACACACACACAAAAGACATAGAGTATTATATAAAATGTTGAACCTTAAGAAAGATGCGTTTAAGAAAGTTATTAGAAGTTGCAGATCTTTTTGGCTTAAACTATATAGCTTGGTATGATATTAAGGCGGTAGAAGATACAGTCCTGTGAGGTGATAGGAATTCAGTCAATCCAGGAGTTAGAAGATTAAGTAATATATTCTCAAAGCAATCTACAAACTTGCGTGTGACCTAAGCAGCAAAACCCTGAAAATTGGAGAGGACTGTGGAGAAGATCCATTAAAGGACATAGACTTTGGCTTGGTAGGGAAGGTGATGCATGAGTTTAGCAGAGCAGATTGGATTAAAGATCAAGAAACTGACCAGAAGGCTATAACATTTATTCTGGAACAAAGAATGAGCATTGAGAAAAATTGTGGTTGGAAATTGGGAAGTGGGCTTACTGAATACCAGAGAAAGAAAAAGGATTAAGAAAATAGCATTGAAGATATGAATTGGGGAGAGCAAATGCTTTTAGAGATATTCAAGAAGTTATTTTAGTTTTAGAAATGTTGAAACAGGTGGTAGAGCCCCCTAAGGGAATTGGCTTTTGGGTACATGGAAAAATGAGACCAGAACACATTAAGGTAGAGATTCAGGAGCCATCTGAATAGTTGAATAGGAGTCTTCTGATCAAAGTTGAAACTTCAAAATCCATTATTTTAAGAAGGTATTCATGAGGGAGCAGAGGCCAAGCAATATAGAAGATCAGGATTTCTTGAAACTTGTAAGAGGGAGGAGAAAGGGATAAGAAAACCAGGATTGTGTTAAGGAGGGTATTTTTAAAACTTGATACTGCATTTCTCATTCTGAGGAGTGAGTGATCTGATCAGGAAGGTGCCACAGGTAATTTTAAAGCATGCTTTGAGGATTTAATGGTTGATAACTTTAAATGTCTGTGCACTGAGCAAAATAGCTCTTGTCTCTCAAATGGATTGCCTTCCAGTTAAATTTAAGGGTGATTTGGAATAGAGGAATTCTGTTCTACTAGTTACGCTCCCGTCCCTTTGTTTGTTTGTGTACGGAAACCCAAGAAAGAATTACTAATACCTCTGTTAAACTGTTTAACTGTTTGACCTGGGACTTTTTCATTTTATTCCCAATGACAAAGATTTCCTCTGATATCTCCCTTCAGCTAGCTTTCATTTTTTTCTAATGGTGAGTAGAAAGAAATTTCTGAACCCTCATCTTTCTACTGAACTTTGGAGATGGAAATGTCTTAGCAACAGCAATGTGAGTGAATTTAATGCATTTTTTTCTGTGTATTTACAGATGGGGCATGAGTGGGTTTGGTTGGATTCAGAGCAAGACTATGCCAATGACTCTGAGCTGAGCAACGACTGCAGGTCCCTCTTCAGCTCATGGGATTCCAGTCTGGATCTTGATGTGGGAAGCTGGAGAGAAACAGGGGAGCCAGGGGCTGACGACCTAGAGGAAAGCAGCCCAGGGAGAGAATCTAGTGAGCTGCTTATGGGGGATGGAAGCAGTGAGGACTCTCAGGAAGAGGCAGAGCAAGTCAGCCGCCAGAACCTCCTCCACTTTCTCTCTGAGGTAATGGGGATCCATTATTTCCATAGTTGGAAGTCTTAAGGTTCTAAAAGAATGCTTACCCGTACACATTTTTACCACTTTTAATATTACTTACTAAAATACAAGCTCCACAGTGGCAAGAACTAAGTTAATGGCTGTGTCTCCAGCACTTGGTGCTAATACAAAATATGTGCCAAATATGTACTTTTTAACTGACTGTTGTAAGATCCCAGTCTTGAGGAGCCCAGGGTCATAGGAAGTAGAATTTCTCTATGCAGGACTGCTTTATGAATATCCCTGAAATTTGTTTTTCTGAGTCATTGGAAGCAATTCCCAAACTCTTTTTGAAGCTTATAACATGACTTCAAGGCAGTATTTTGCAGTGTCCTTATTGCCTTAGTTAAGGGTGAGCACCAGCAATAAACTGAATTGGACAGAGTTTATATTTATGTGGCAACTTCGCACATTAAGGAGAACCTAGTTCAAGATCAGCAAGAATCTAGCTTATGTGTTGTGCTCCTACCTGGATTGTCCATGGTGGATAAAATTTTCAGCAGTTTTCTAGACTGCCATTCCCAATTGATCACAGTTGACATGACTTGGAAAATTAGAGCACAAGCTCCTTGAAGAAGCAAGAATGATACCTATCTTGTTTCCTGTTAGGTCCTTAGCAACTAGTCTAGTATATGTGTGTATGAGATATTTTATATATATTTTTTTAATGTTTATTTATTTTGAGAGAGCACAAGCAGAGGAGGGACAGAGTGAGAGGGAGAGAGAGAGACAGACAGACAGTAACTGAAGCAAGCTCCAGGCTCTGAGTTGTCAGCACAGAGCCTGACGTGGGGTTGAGCCAACAAACTGAGATCATGACCTGAACTGAAGTTGGATGTTTAACCAACTGAGCCACTCAGGTGCCCCAGTATTTTAAATAAAGGAATGAGTGAATTAATCCATTTCCATCTCAAACTTAGTCACAGTCAGTGTAATCATGTAGCATTATTAATATGTAGATGCTGGTTTCCATTGGTGTTCCTCTGCATCTAATAATAAACTATGATTGCAGGTAGCTTATTTAATGGAGCCATTGTGCATTAGCAGCAAAGAATCACGTGAAGGCTGCTGCCTTTCATCTGGTACCAGACAGCAGGACAGAAGGGAAATTGAAGCTACTGAAGGAGAAGAGCCATGCAGAGAGCCTGAACAGCTTTCAGCCTGGGTAGACCCCTTAGTAGCTGAGAAGTCACTGGGAGAAAGTGGAAGGCCGGAGGTGGCTCTAGCTGCCTTAGATATTTGTGCTATTCAGCAACTGTCCACAGAGAGTGAAGAAGTAAGTGGGTAACTTAAACCAGCTGGCTGATTGGTTTTCTGCCCAGGGAGGCAGAACAGGGTGGTTACTGCATATAGACTATCTCCAGAGAGGTTAATTACCTGGGTCCACATCCTGGTTTTAGCACCCATTAGCTCTGTGACCTGTGTGACCTTAGGTGCCTCAGTGAACATCTTAGAACCTCAGCTTTTTTGCTGTAAATGGAATAATGATGTTTTCTCTACCTTAGGTTTTTTAGAAATTTAAATGAGACATTTCATGTGAAGCACTTAGCCTAGTACCTGGCTCATAGTAAGTGATCAGTAAAATTTAATGCCATTATCATTAATATTATCCAATCAGCTAGACTAGTTATCTCAAGGGACATAAGTCATACTGACGTTTTAAAAGAATACAGAATCCATCTATAAATTAACATATTGCATTTTCATTTTTTTTCTTGGGGTATAGAATCACAGTTCTCCAGCCATATTATTACCAAGAAATCATTGATGTAGTAGGCCTACTTAAGTCATCTTTCTCTAATTTCTTTTATAGCTTTATGTAATTGACATTTCCCACCTTAAGGTCAGCTTTGACTTAACCCCATGCAGGTAGAATTACCTTGCAGATAGTAAGTCTCTTTGTAAAGTTTTCTTTGTTGCCTGGTATTCCCAGGGGGAGGTTCAGCAAGAATCCAAAGAGGAGGACCAAGGTGAGGGGTATGTGTCAGAGTTGGAAGACCAGGCCTCTTCAGGTGAGTGTGATGATGGCTTCAGCCTTCAGGAGACTCCTCTGGTGGATATCCTTTTCAGCCGTGCAACCTCCTCAAAGTTGTAAGTATGGATTTTTATCCAAAGTTGTTAAGATTCAGACTTTTAATTTTATTTATGCCTATTTGAGTTTGTTACCATGGACATGGACTACTTTTATAAATTGAAAAAAGGAAATTGGAATTGCAAAACACTAGAAGTAGAATTAGATATAATTTTATTGTACAAATGGAAGTCTTTAGGGGGTGCCTATGTGGCTCGGTGGGTTAAGCATCTGACTTTGTCTCCAGTCATGATCTCAAGGTACGTGAGTTCAAGCCCTGTGTCAGGCTCTGTGCTGACAGCTCAGAGCCGGGAGCCTGCTACAGATTCTGTGTCTCCCTCTCTCTCTGCCCCTTCCCACTCATGTTCTGTTTCTGTCTTAATAATAAATAAACTAAAAAATAAATTCAAATAGAGGTCTTTATATTTTTGTATTATAAAACAAATTTGTTTCAGGTGCCTGGCTGGCTCATTCAGTAGAGTATGCAACTCTTGATCTTGGGCTCATGAGTTCTAGCCACATATTGGGTGTAGAGCCTACTTTAAAAAAGTCTTTTTCACCAACATTAATAATCTCTTTGATGTATAACTTTTCTCTCTGATTACTATATTTATTCAGGAAACATTGCTCAGTTCAGGTTGTTCCTCAAGTCTAATACTCAAACTGTCCTTTCAAAAATACTAAAACAGCCTCTCTTAACTTGAAATATAAAATGTTATAGTACTCTTGGGTAATAGTGATCAATAAGAGAATATTTATAGAGTTTTGAATGTCTTATGGAAGCATTAAATAATGTTTTTATTCCTATGGTGGTACTTCCTTCAGATATTAACTAGGAGCACTATGTATTAGGAGGATCTCATTACCCACTTGGGAGAGACAGAATACCATTTGTGAAGTTACTGCTTCCATTCTGTCCTGTTTTATTCCACAGGTCTGATCTAGGCCAGAGTGACCCTGTTCAGGATCACTTGCTATTTAAGAAGACTCTCTTGCCAGTCTGGAAGATGATTGCCAGTCACAGGTAGGTCTCCACACCACTCTTGGCATTCATAGCCACTCTTCTCATTTAGAGTGACTTCCAGGGTTTCTTCATCCTGTCAGAATTTGTCCCTTAACAGGTTCAGCAGTCCTTTTCTGAAGCCTGTGTCAGAAAGACAAGCCCCGGGATATAAGGATGTGGTGAAAAGGTTAGTGGAAAAGGGGTCAAAAAAAGTTGGTTGCTTTTATATCTGTGTTTTCATACTTTCATTTCCCATCTACTAGTTCCTTCCTTCTCTTCCTCTCTTTTTTAAAAGATTTTATTTTTTAAATATATTTTTCAATGTTTTATTTATTTTTGAGAGAGAGACAGGTAGACGAGTGCAAGTGGGGAATGGGCAGAGAGAGCAGGAGACACACAATCTGAAGCAGGCTCCTAGGCTCTGAGCTGTGCTATCAGCACAGAGCCCAACACGGGGCTCAGATCTATGAACTGTGAGATCATAACTTGAGCCAAAGTCAGACGCTTAACTGACTGAGTCACCAAAGTGCCCCTTTAAAGATTTTATTTTTAAGTAATCTCTTCACCTACTGTGGGGCTCAAACTTAGAGCCCCAAGATCAAGAGTTATATGTTCTACCAACTGAGTCAGCCAGCTGCCCTGACTATTTCTTTATTTCATTTACATTACTTATAAACTCAAGATATATTTTTCAGCTGAACAAGTTTGTAAAGTAATGGTAAGCTTAGTCTTCATTTGAGAAGAAATGAGAGAAACAAAGGATAATAATAGGCTTTCTTCTTTTTCAGTATTGATTGTTAAGTAATATCCATCTTATATTAGTCTTTGATAATATTTGATACTGTTCTTTTGGAACACAACTTTAAAAATTTTTTTAAGCTTATGTATTTATTGTGAAATGGGAGGCAGAGAGAGAATCTCAAGCAGGTTCCGCCTATTAGCGCAGAGCCCAATGTGGAGCTTGATCTTATGAACCATGAGATCCTGATCTGAGCCGAAATCAAGAGTTGGATGCTAAACTGACTGAGCCACCCAGGCACCCCTGGAGCAAAACTTTAAAATGAATGCTATATTTTTTTAAGCAGTTATAGGTATGCTAAGGCAAAGATGCTAATCCAAATGGTCATTTACAAACACTGGTTGATAGTACTATTTTGGATTTTTATAGCATAGTTCACCTAAAATGCTGTGCTAAACCAGTGTATAAATAGAATGTAAAGGATCAGGGAAGGACCTTTGGAGACAGACTCCTTCATTCTATAGATGAGGAAAATAAGGTTTGGAGGTTCTCATGACTTGGGAATGATCAACAGTGAAAAGCAGAACTAGATCTAACCCTGATTCTTATTTTTTAAATTTTTAAATTTTTAATTTACATCCAAATTAGTTAGCATATAGTGCAACAATGATTTCAGAGTAGATTTCTTAATGCCCCTCACCCATTTAGCCCACCTCCCCTTCCACAACCCCTCCAGTAACCATCTATTTGTTCTCCATGTTTAAGAATCTCTTATGTTTTGTCCCCCTCTCTGTTTTTATACTCTTTGCTTCCCTTCCCTTATGTTCATCTGTTTTGTATCTTAAATTCCTCATATGAGTGAAGTCATATGATATTTGTCTTTTTCTGACTAATTTTTCTTAGCATAATACCCTCTAGTTCCATCCACATAGTTGCATATGTCAAGATGTCATTCTTTTTGATTGCCAGGTAATATTCCATTGTGTATATATACCACATCTTCTTTATCCATTCATCCATTGAAGGACATTTGGGCTCTTTCCATGCTTTGGCTATTGTCAGTAGTGCTGCTGTAAACATTGGGGTGTATGTGCCTCTCTGAAACAGCACACCTGCATCCCTTGGATAAATACCTAGTAGTGCACTTCCTAGGTCGTAGGGTAGTTCTATTTTTAATTTTCTGAGGAACCTCCATACTGTTTTCAAGAATGGCTACACCAGTTTGCATTCCCAGCAGCAGTGCAAAAGGGTTCCTCTTTCTCCGTATCCCCAACATCTGTCTTTGCCTGAGTTGTTAATGTTAGCCATTCTGATAGGTGTGAGGTGCTATCTCATTGTGGTGTTGATTTGTATTTCCCTGGTGATGAGTGATGTTGAGAATTTTTCCATGTGTCAGTTGGCCATCTGGATGTCTTCTTTAGAGAAGTGTCTATTCATTTCTTTGCCCATTTCTTCACTGTATTATTTGGGTTTTTTTGGGTGTTGAGTTTGGTAAGTTCTTTATAGATTTTTTATACTAACCCTTTATCTGATATGTCATTTGCAAATATCTTCTCCCATTCAGTTGGTTGCCTTTTAGTTTTGCTGATTGCTTTCTTTCTTTTTTTTTGGTATTAGAATCACATCTTTTATTTTATTTTATTTTATTTATTTAATTATTTATTTATTAAAGCTCTTTAGCCTGTAGCTTTTGTTCTTTTTTTCTTTTACGTTTATTGTCATGTTGGTTTCCATATAACACCCAGTGCTCATCCCAACAAGTGCCCTCCTCCATGCCCATCACCCCCCTTCCTCTCTCCCTCACCCGCATCAGCCCTCAGTTTGTCCTGAGTATTTAGGAGTCTCTTATGGTTTGCGTCTCTCCCTCTCCCCAACTATTTTTTCCCCTTCCCCTCCCCCATGGTACTCTGTCAAGTTTCTCCTATTCCACTTATAAGTGAAAACATATGGTATTTGTCCTTCTCTGCCTGATTTATTTCTCTTAGCATAATACCTTCAAATTCCATCCACGTTGCTACAAATAGCCAGATTTCATTCTTTCTCATTGCTCTTCCATTGCATAGATAAACCACATCTTCTTGATCCATTCATCAGTTGGTGGACATTTAGATTCTTTCCATGATTTGGCTGTTGTTCAAAGTGCCACTATGAACATGGGGTACATGTGCCCCTATGCATGCTGATTGTTTTCCCTTGCTGTGCAAAAGTTTTTATTTTGATGAGGTCCCAATAGGTCATTTTTCCTTTTGTTTCCCTTGCCTCTGGAGACGTGTTGAATACGAAGTTGCTGTGGCCAAGGTCAAAGAGGTTTTTGTCTGCTTTCTCCTTGAGGATTTTGATGGCTTCCTATCTTACATTTAGGTCTTTCATCCATTTTGAGTTTATATTTGTGTATGGTGCAAAAAAGTGGTCCATGTTCATTTTTCTGCATGATGCTGTCCAGTTTTCCCAGCACTATTTGCTGAAGAGATTGTCTTTATTCCATTGGATATTCTTTCCTGCTTTGTCAAAAATTAGTTGACCATACATTTTTGGGTCCATTTCTTGTGTTCCCTATCCTGTTCCGTTGATCTGAGTGTCTGATTTTGTGCCAGTAACCTTACTGTCTTGATGACAACAGCTTTTAATACAGTTTGAACTCTGGGATTGTGATGTCTGTAGCTTTGGTTTTCAAGATTGCTTTGGTTCTTCGGGGTCTTTTCTGGTTCCTTACAAATTTTAGGATTGTTTGTTCTAGGTCTGTGAAGAATGCTGGTGTTACTTTGATAAGGATTGCTAAACCTAATTCTTAACTTGTAGTTCAGTCCTCTTTCTACACTGCTGTGTCTTCTCTTATATACCCACTGTTTATGTCTCATTAAATAATTATTTAGGTAAACATTGACTTGATTCACACACTTTTCATCTCCACACAAGGAGAAAAACATTTTTAGCTTTTGATTATAGTAGTAAGAGAAGCAGATTAAACAACTAGTGTATGACTACACATTGTAAACAGTCAGTCAGTCAGTATGATGGGATGGACTAATCATTGGAGCTCTTTACAACTTTGGTACCTGGGCCAGCATTCCTCCCACAGTAGTAGAGCGTAGTAGCTGGGCTTGTGAGCTTTGGAGTCAGGCTGCCTGTGAATTGGAATACAAGCTGTGTGACTTTGAGCAAGTACTTAATCTCTCTAGATGTGTTTCCTCTTTGCCAATGGGTGATAATAAGGTGCTTTGCTTATGCGTTTACTGAGAGGATCAGGTGAGTTAATATAGAAAGTACCTAGCACACCTCTTGGCCTATTTTAAGAAGTCAGATGGTCAAATGTTAGCTGCTGTTGGCATTTTATTATCTGATGGAAATTGTTATCTTTGCTACTGTTTTATTTATAACTGTATTCATTTACTACTTGGAGAGCTGGTTCTCCACGAAAGCATGTTAGGTCCCACATATTCAACATGAAAGTTTGATTTCCTCTCGTTTTTGTTGGCCACCTGTAGACCTATGGACTTAACTAGCCTGAAAAGGAATCTGTCTAAGGGACGGATTCGTACCATGGTTCAGTTCCAGCGGGACCTGATGCTGATGTTCCAGAATGCTGTGATGTACAATGACTCTGATCATCATGTGTACCATATGGCTGTGGAGATGCAGCGAGAAGTCTTGGAGCAGATTCAGGTACTATATGTAAGAGAGCTGTAAGAAAAAGGAGTACAGCCTCTGGAATCTCATTTTAGTAAGTTTTTGAGATTAAGATTGATGTTAAAATGACCTTGTGTTCTCAGAGTTTATGTTTAGAGGTGATTAAAAGTCCTGAGGTATTGACATTGTACCTACTGCTTTGGAAAACCCTAAACCCCAGCTTTAATAGATAATGAAATAAAGTAGTATAGGAAGACAGGCAGCAGTGAAGTCTCAGGAGGGGTTGGTATAGATAAGCAACAGGAGCTCCTACTTTCAGAGCCTCAACTCAGAGACATTTAAACATGTAAAGCAAAGGCTGGAATCACTATCCATCTTTTGGTTGCTATACTTGTTAATATTAATGTATGTTCACACTGTCTCATCTCTAGGAGTAAGACATAGTCAAAAGAGGACAGAGGGTTTCTTTTCTGGGCAGGACCATACTTTAAAGGAAAAAAGCATAGTCAGATCTTACTGCAGAAAAAGAAATAAAATTGCAATAAAATCTCTGTAGTTTTTAAGATTCATAGCTTGCTGTTGTCTTGTCTCTGTAGGTGCTGAGTATTTGGTTAGACAAAAGAAGAGACTTAAATACTTTGGAATGAGAACCAGCCAACTCTGTGGATGATGAAAGACCTCTTTGTTAACCAGGAGCTGCTATCCTGACCTTTTCTGGATTTGGAATCTCTTATTGAGACTTAGAAAAGATCCCAGTACTTGTTTACCAGTTCTCTGTTGTCTTTTCTAATAAGAAAAAGCCTTAATTCACAACCAAGGAGTCACAGGTGCTTGTGGACATAACATAAAACGGGGAAAGCTGAGATTTGGGGCTAAGCCATAATTGTTGCCCACATCTTTGTTCCATAGGCCTGATTTAGATGTAACTAAAACGTCTTATAACTGCTTTATAAATAAATGTTATTTTACAAGTTATAGATTGCTTTTTAATGATTACAGAATCTGGGATTAAAAAGGATAACATCTGGTGGAATGAGTAAGGTACTTGGCTTGGGTTTTCTTACATATACTGTCTCCACTGGGAGGTGTATGATGAAGCAAGAGTGTCCATGATTTGTCTCCTTATTTATTTTTTAAAAATTTTTTAAAATGTTTTATTTATTTTTGATACAGAAGAGACAGAGCATGAGAGGAGGAGGGTCAGAGGGAGAGGGAGACACAGAATCTGAAACAGGCTCCAGGCTCTGAGCTAGCTGTCAGCACAGAGCCTGACGCGGGGCTTGAACCCAGGAACGTGAGATCTGACCTGAGCCAAAGTCAGAGGCTTAACCAACTGAGCCACCCAGGCACCCATGTCTCCTTATTTATAAAGTTGAGATAACTGAAGCATTCTTCAAATGGCTAGGAGGTTGCAATAAGATGAAAATTCTAGAAAATGTCTAATGCTCTTAAGATTCCCAAGTGAAATAAAGATGCCTGTCGGCTGGCACCTTCTCTTGGGTAAAAGAAACCACCCAGAGCCTGTGAAGCAATCTGCTGGATTGGCCCTTTGTTGATTGTCCCTGTTCAGCCACCGTCCCTGAACTGTGCCTCAGGTCTCCTAGCAACAAGCTGAGGTGGCCCTGGAGGAGCTGGCGCTAGGGTGAGTGCATAGATAAGGGCCGTGCTCAGAATCTGCCGTGCACCTTGGAAAGGCACTGCAATTTGGTGATCCGGCTTTCTAACCTGGCCAGACCTTAGGCGTGGTCTTCCCGGAGGGGGTGGGTTACCTGCCACTAGGCTCAAGGGTTGCTGTGGAGTGGCCACCAGTGTTCACTTGCAGCCCTTAGAGTCTGCACCAGACCCAGGCCTTCAGACTGCCCCTTTCCTCTCCCCCTCAAGTAATGGCCTTTAGAAAACCAAGGGCATGAATTAGAGGTAGAGGAGAAATGGTTTTTGTTAGGTTTTTTTTTTTTTTTTTTAGTTTAGTTTAAGTAATCTCTACACCCAACCTGAGGCTCAAATCCACTACCCAGAGATCAAGAGTCCCATGCTCTTCAAACTGAACCAGCCAGGCACCCTCCCAACCCCATATCGTATTATCAAGACACTGCTTATAGAAAAAGACTCCACAGTTTCTAACTTTGTAAATTAATAAAATCAAGCACCCAATAACTTTGTTCTTAGTCACAATTACATTAAGTATGGGGTGGGGTTAATGCATGTCATTACAGTTGATTCCTGTGAAGAACCTCCTAAATTTACATCAAAAAGGCAGAATGGAGATATCAATGCCCCCACCTCAGATATATGTAGAGAAAACTCTGGCTATTATCAAACCAGATATTATTGACAAAGAGGAGGAAATACAAGATATTATTCTCAGATCTGGATTCACCATTGTTCAGGTAACTTCTGGGCAGATGATCTTGGTTTTTTTTTCCTCTCCTTTTTTCTTTGTTAAATATTTATGTAAATATGTTAACCTACTTAGTTCCTTAGTATTTAGCTTTAAACTTAACATTTATTTTAAGTATAAAAGTTATATGTGTTTGTTTTAAAGTTTTTTCACACTTCTAAAGGATCTAAAATGAGAATTAAAATTCCTTTTTCTTCCAACTTCTTCTCCCAGTTTCGGAGGGGAAAGGCATCTACTTAACACTTTCTGCCCTTTCAGGATTTTCTATGCATTTATAAACTTTTCCCTCCATAAAATAGTACAGTTCTCTTCCTTTGACCTACCCGCCCCCCCGTTTTACTAAGTTGCTCAGATAGCATTCCATGTTATTACATCTGATCTTTCTAATTCTTCCTAACTTCTGTGTAATATTCCCCTGTGTGAATGAACCACACTTTATCTACTTGTTCCTCAGTTGATGGACTGTTGAAATTTTCTTTTTCAATTATTACAGACATTTGAGCAGCGTTGGTGGTATAGTGGTGAGCATAGCTGCCTTTCAGTTATTACAGACATTTAATGTGCTAAGCCTTACACTTATTCTGCAGTTGGTAGAGGTTTGCAAATGTATGTAAAAAGTGTTGTTAAAGATTATCAGTAGATGTGCTTGGGTGACTCAGTCAGTTAATCCCCAACTCTTGATTTCTGCTGAGGTCATAATCTCACGGTTCTCGTGGGTTCACATCCCCATCAGGCTCCATGCTGTGACAGAGCCTTTAAAAAAAAAGATTATTAGATATAACGGGATTTTTGAAAATATTTGTTTTTGAGAGAGATTGAGAGAGAGAGACAGAATCACAAACAGGCTGTGTACACAGCCTGGTGCAAGGCTCCACTCACCAGTGGTGAGATCATGACCTCAGCCGAAATTAAGAGCCAGATGCTCAATCAACTGAGCCACCCAGACGCCCTGGGATATTTTAAATAATCCTTTTCTGTACCATCCCTACTTGAAATTCCAGGGTTTTTTATTTTCTTCTATTTCTACAGTGTCATATTGTCTGTTTTGTCAGTGTTTTAAAAAAGAAAACTTGAGTCCTCAGGAAAGATGAGGGATTTCAGGTAAGCTTAAAAGGATACATAAAGGCTCAAGTTAGGAATGATACAAGAAAGTGTAAGGAAATGTCAGGAAAATTGGGTAACCATTAAAAAAGAGCTGAATTCAAATATTATACTGTGTATACCAGGGTAAACCCAAAATCTATTTAAGATTTAAATATTTAAAAATTAAACATAGGGCTGCCTGGGTGGCTCAGTCAGTTAAACGTCTGACTTTAGCTTACATCATGATCTGTTGGCTCATGAGTTCTAGACCCGAGTTTTGTGCTGGGAGCTCAGAGCCTGGAGCTAGCTTCAGATTCCATGTCTGTCTGTCTGTCTGTCTGTCTGTCTGTCTGTCTGTCTGTCTCTCCCTCCCCCCCCCACTTTTTCACAGAAAATGAAAAATAAATGCTTCTCTCTCTCTCTCTCTCACTCTATTTTTTTTTTTTTTTGATACAGAGAGAGACAGAGCATGAGAGGGGGAGGGGCAGAGAGAGGAGACACAGAAACTGAAGCAGGCTCCAGGCTCTGAGCTAGCTGTCAGCACAGAGCCTGACGCGGGGCTCGAACCCACAAATGTGAGATCTGACCTGAGCTGAAGCCAGAGGCTTAACCAACTGAGCCATCCAGGCGCCCCAATGAATGTTTCTCAAGCATGTGAAAACATGAGCAGTTTCTAAGGAGGAAAAAGCAAATTAAAACAGCACTAAAATAACATCTGGCAAAAATATAAAAGTAAATGGCACAATCCTTATAGAAGGGAATCTTGCTGTTATCTACCAATAGTACAAGTGCATCTTCCCTTTGACTCAGCAATTCTAATGCTCGGACTTCTTCCTGTGACCCATATATTAATACAAAGTGACATATATACAGGTTTTTTTTTTTTTAAATTTTGCAGTACTGTTTATTTTCCAGCAAAATATTGACAAAACCCAGTCTTAGAAGATGGATTAAATAGGGGCATCTGGCTGGCTCAGTCGATAGAACATGTAGCTCTTCATCCCAGGGTTGTGAGTTCAAACCCCAGTTGGATATAGAGATTACTTAAAAATAAAGTCTTTAGAAAAAGAATTGGTTAAGTAAACTCTAGTGAAACCACTAAATTGAATACTATGCAACTAATTGTAAAATGAAAAAAGAGGAACCTGTCTGTGTCCTGTTATGGAAAAAAGTAAGATGCAGAACATTGTATAGTGATCTTTTGTGGTAGAAAGAGAAAAAGCAATATATATTCCCGTTTGCCAGTATTTGCAAATAAAACACTAGGAGATTAAAAATAGTTACCCAGGGGAGTGCCTGGTGACTCCGTCAAGCATCAGTCTTTGGCTAGGCCTCATGATCTCAGGGCTTGTGAGTATGAGCCTCGCATGGGGTGAGTTTGAGCCCCATTTTGGGTGAGCTCAAACCCCACTTTGGGTGAACTCTGCTTTTCTCTCTCCCTCTCTGCCCCTCGTGGGATTCTCTCTCCACCCCTCACTCACTTGTGCTCCCCCTTTGTTTAAAAAAAATAAAAGCCTTATAAAAAATAATAAAAATGAAAATGTTTGCCCAGGGTCACCTGGGTGGCTCAGTCAGTTAAGTCTGCCTCTCTCTCTCCCCTCTCCCCTTTAAATATTTTTTTTTGAGAGAGAGTGTGTGAGCAGGGGAGAGGCAGAGAGAGAGGGAGACAAGAATCTGAAGCAGGCTCCAGGCTCTAAACTATCAGCACACACCACTACTTGGGGCCCAAACCCACAAACCATGAGATCATGACCTGAGCTGAAGTTGATGCTTAACTGAGAGAGCCACCCAGGCACCCCAAGCCTCTGACTCTTGATCTTGGCTTAGGTCCTGATCTCCCCCGTTCATGAGTTTGAGCCCTGAGTCAGACTGTGTGCTAACAACCTGGAGCCTGCTTGGGCTCTCTCTGCCTCTTCCCCACTTGCACTCTCTTTCTCTTTCAAAATAAATAAGCTTAAAAAAAATGGTTGCCTGTTGAGGGCAAGGAAGAACAGGATGGATTAGGACAGGGATGTGAATGTGATTTTTCAGTATATGCTTTTTTATTGTTTTAAGTTTATATATTTCGAGAGAGAGAGAACACGTGACCAGGGGACTTCATCTCATGAACCAGAGATGATGACCTGAGCCAAGATCAAGAGTCAACATTTAACCTACCAAGCCACACAGGTGTCCTTGCACATACTTTTTTAATAGTGTTTTGAATTTCTTATCCCTGTAAGTATATTACCTACTACATTTGGAAAAAAACCAAATTAAATGAAGGATACAAATAAGGTAAAGATACTTATGAGTTTTTTAGAGGTCTGTATTTAAAAATAATTAGTGAAGGCGCACCTGGATGTTTCATTTGGTTGAGCCTCTGACTTTGGCTCAGGTCATCATCTCATAGTTCAGGAGTTTGAGTCTGGCATCGGGCTTTGTGCTGACAGCTCAGCCTGGAGCCTGCTTCAGATTCTGTATCCCCATCTCTCTCTGCCCCTCCCCTGCTCACACTCTGTCTCTTTCTCTCTCAAAAATAAACATTAAAATTTTTTTAAATAAAAATTATTAGTGGAAACAAGTATGAATTAAATTATGAATTAAAAATTATTGTGAATTGTATAATTTAACACTTTTCCTAATCAGTAAATCTCATAGCAAAGCCTTGGTATACATATGCTTTTTTCTTTGTTTTAATTGTGGTAAAATATACACAATGTAAAATTTACTATTTTCACCATTTTTAGGTGTACAGTTCAGTAGCATTAAGTGCCTTGCCTTTATTCTGGAGCCATCACCACTGTCCATCTCGAGAACTTTTTCATCACCTGAAACTGCTTATTAATTACTCTGTTTATCCCTCTTCCCAGCCTCTGGTAACCACTATTCTGCTTTTCCCGTCTCTCAGACTTTGACTATTCCAGATATCTCATGTGAGTGGAGTTGTAAAGTATTTATTCTTTGTATTGTATTCTTCTAAAACAAGCTTTGTTGTAGTTGGGAGTCCGCTGAACCTGAGGCTTTCTTGTCCCATCTAGGGAAAACCTTCTGAAAAATGTATCCTTTCAATAGGTAGCAGTCTTTCTTCTTTTAGAAACTAATGGTTCCTTTTCTGGTATCATTTAATACTGCTTCTCTTTGTGAAAATATTCACCCAAACCCAAAAAGTTTTACCTAATGTAGTTTTATTAAAGATCTTATTTTTAAACAATCTCCAAACTCACAACCCCAAGACCAAGTTACATGTTTCACTGACCAAGCCAGCCGGGTGCCCCTGAGGTAATTTTAATTCAACCAATGTAATTACTGATTCATTATTAACTTCAGTTTATTTCTTGAGAGAAAGTGCACAAGTCAGGGAGGGACAGATAGGGGAACAGAGGATCTGAAACAGGCTCCACATTGACAGCAGTGAGCTTGATGTGGGGCTCGAACTCACAAATGGTGAGATAATGACCTGAGCCAAAGTTGGATGTTTAACCAACTGAGCCACCCAAGAGCCCCTCAATTTTAGTTTAAAAAGAGCTCTTGGACTGCCTGGGTGGCTCAGTCAGTTAAGCTTCTGGCTCTTGATTTTGGCTTAGGTTATGATCTCTCATTACCTGGGTTTGAGCCCCACATGGAGCTCTGCCCTGGGTATACAAAGTCTGCTTGTATTTCTCTCCTGTCTCCCTCTCTCTCTGCCCCTCCCCCACTCTGTCTCTCTCACTCTCTCACAAAATAAATTACTAACAGGAGCTCTTAATTTTTATAAGTATGCTGCATTAGGTGGCACACCTGCAGAAGGTGAGTTCCCTTTGCTTGTTAAGGGGTGTGTGATAAGGGCTTACATTTTAACAGATCAAATTTTTTTTAACCCAGCAACAAACCCCCAATACCAATATGCATAAGAATCACAAATACTGACACATTTTAATTTTAAATAATAGAATCAAGGTTTGGCTCAGTCAGGTAAGACTCTGACTTCAGCTCAAGTCATGATCTCACGTTTGTGGGTTTGAGCCCCGCGTCCAGCTCTGTACTGACAGCTCAGAGCCTGGATTCTGCTTCGGATTCTGTGTCTGTCTCTCTCTCTCTGCCCCTCCCCTTCTTATGCTCTCTCTCTGTCTCAAAAATAAATGAAAACATTAAAAAAATGTATATTAAATCAGGCAGTTTGATAATTTCTCAAGTTTCTTTTTCTTAACTATATGAATTTCAGTATGAGAACAGATACAAGCACCTATTTTGTGGTAGCTGATCCTTGGCTGGTGAGAATGTTTGTCAGTAGAGTCTGTTTAGGGCAGTGCTGACCCACCTAGGTAAGCATCTTCCCATTTCTTGCTTTGGGCAGTTTTGAATCCTTACTACAAACCAAGCAAATTTCCCAAGTTTCTGAAACCTGAGGACACATGATAGTATTAGAAGCAATTTTAAGAGGTCACTTGGTAAATTTTCCACTATGTTCTCAGGAATATCTAACCCACTGTAGAAAGATAGCTTACTGTCTTAATTATGGAGATTGGTAGCTTTGACCTAGTGATTATTCACATTCTCATCATCCTTATTCTAGCCAAGAGTTTTCCTTTGTGAGGACTTTGAATCCCTCTCTTCTATTTTGAGTCTTTTCCTTCATGATCCACCTTTAGTGGAACTGAGAAACAGTAGTATTAGATTTTTTTTTAAGTTTATTTATTTTTGAGAAAGAGAGCATGAGCAGGGGAAGGGCAGAGACAGAGAATTCCAAGCAGGCTCCTCACTGTTGCAGGGGTTGAACTCCTGAACCACAAGATTATGACCTGAGCCAAAATCAAGAGTTGGACACCCAACCAAATGAGTCTCCCAGGTGCCCCGTTAATGGATGATTTTTAAAAAGCATTCAAATGGCTGCTTTTAGAGAAGGATGATCTTCAGTCAGAAGAATGGGTAACTTCACTTCTATGACTTTTTACTGATTCATTCACATAGTCTCATTTGTGAAGAAAAATAACATTTATTTGCCCGCAACATTTTATATTCTTTCAAATTGAGAAATTTAATACCAGCAAATTTTTCTTAACATCACAATGAATCAACATATTTATAGCAGAACCAGAATATATATACAATTTTCACATTCAAGAGAAAAACTTGTTTACTGCATCATTATACAGTATGTTATTTCTGATTATCATAAAGAGACCAGCTTCCTAAAATAATGTAGGAAAATTTCACAATAAACAAAAACACAAATAGATGAAAATGAATTTGGAATATTCTAAAATCCAATTTTGTTACTTTAATGTATACAAAGTATATGTTAACAAAATACTGGTGATAGTAGTCTTTTTAAGGAGATAAGCTGAATTCATCATTAACCATATATTGAAGGAGACTGCCAAATAGGAATAGTTTTCCTTAAGTTAAATAGCTCTTTTTTACTCAAGTATAATTAACAAACAATGTTATATTAGTTTCAGGTGTACAATATACTGATTTGACTACTCTGTACAACACTCAGTGCTTACCACCATAAGTGTGGTGGCCATCTGTCACCATATGAAGTTATTACAATATTACTGACTCTCTTCTCTATGCTGTACTTTTCATCTCTGTGATTTATTTTGTAACTAGAAGTTCCTACCTCTTAATTCCCTTCATCTGTTTCACCCATCCCTCCCTTCCCCCTAGCAACTACCAGTTTGTTCTCTGTATTTAAGAATCTGTTATTGTTTGTTTGTTTGTTTTATTGGATTCCACATGTAATGTCTTCCTCAGACTTATTTTACTTAGCATACCTTAGGTCTATCCAGGTTGTCACAAATGGCAAGATATCACTCTTTCATGGCTGATTAATATTCCATTACATATATATAAATATATATATTTTAAGTGTATATTTTTATATATGCAAACATACATACACACCAGATCTTGATCCATTAATCTCTAGATGGATACTTGGGTTGCTTCCATGACACAGCTATTGTAAATAATGCTTCAATAAATATAGGGGTGCATATGTCTTTTTGAATTAGTGCTTTTGTTTTCTTTGCGTAAGTACCCAGTAGTAGAATTACTGGGTCATATGGTAGTTTAATTTTCAATTTTTTGATGAACCTCCATACTTTTTTCCACAGTGGTTGGACCAGTTTACATTCACATCAACAGTGAACAAGGGTGAATTAAATAACTTAATACCCTACATTTAACTTTCTTACTTCTTTCTTTCTTCTTAATACAAAAATCTCAAATTTATAATCAGATTGGTATTAATTTGAAGTTACTAATGATGATGAGTTATTATTGAATTGTCATTTTAAATACTCTTGTTGACTTTGTTTCTCTTATAGAGAAGAAAACTACATCTCAGCCCTGAGCACTGTAGTAACTTTTATGTGGAACAGTATGGGAAAATGTTTTTCCCCAATTTAACAGCTTACATGAGTTCTGGACCACTTGTTGCCATGATATTAGCTAGACATAATGCCATCTCTTACTGGAAAGAGCTTTTGGGACCAAGTAATACCTTTGTAGCTAAGGAGACACACCCAGACAGGTAACTTTCCTGCGGGGAAAAGGGAATCCAACAAAAACAAAAAACCCCAAAACTGATTTCATTATAATAGGAGTTTCTTTTCATTTGAAAGTTTTCTTAAATTAACTTTTTAGTATTTTGGTGGGGTAAGGGGGTCAGTTTTACAATGTAGGTATTTAAATATCTATCTTAATATCATATACCGCAAAAGGCCTCAGGGAATGTCTAATTTATGATTGATTAACCTCATTCTTCTTTCATCCTTGAATGAAACTGCCACTGAAGTAGGATTTTTCATAGGAAAATTGTCATGGCTTTTAAAAATAATACTGGTAATAGAGGGCCATAAAACCAGATTTTCAGCATTATCGTTAAAGTTTGGAAACTTGAAGACACTGAATTCTGGCACTTTTGAATATGCATTGCCTTTTCACTTCTCACAAAACAACCTCTCTTCTTTACCCAGAGAACTATTTTCCCAGTGTATCCCTCCTGCAGATTTAAATATATTTGACCCTCATCTAGATACATTTAAGCTCAAAATCAAAATAGGTTAAAACTTCTATGTACATGAGAAGTGGCAATGATTTTATAAATTTCCTGAGTAGAATGTATACGTAGAGTAAGGAAAGGACAGCACATGGGATGATTATCATCTCTAACTTGCTTTTAGTCTGAGAGCAATTTATGGCACAGATGACCTAAGGAATGCACTTCATGGGAGTAATGACTTTGCTGCGGCAGAAAGAGAAATTCGATTCATGTTTCCTGAAGGTAAGTTACCGATGAGTATTTCATGTTCCTATTGTTTGGTTTTTCTTTTACTTGGGTAAGTAGCTGGAAAGGAAAATAGCAGGAGTTTTCTCCAATATATTTTGTCATATTTCTAAGTTATAGGAACTTAAAAACCTGAAGCCAAGAATGAAAAACTATTTCTCTCAGAACTAAATTGTGCCTGCCCTCTCTTCTGAGAAGTTTACTTTTTTTTTTTTCTCTATTTAGGGTTTCTCTTCTCCTTTGTTGCAATTACTTAAGTTATCCCTAATACATCAGTAAGGTTTGTTACGCATGAAAAGAAGAATATCCCTTGGAAATTATGATAGATTTAACATTTTATCTACTGTTTGCCTAATAAACACTCATGCACTTGTGAAATTAATAGTTCTCGGGACCATTTTTTTCTTCTATCCTGTTATGGGCATTGTCAACCTTTTATAAGTGGGCATGCTAAAGAATAGCATTGAGATTTTTAGTTTATTTCAGTAATATTTTTTGATCAAGAAGAAAATTTGGTGATTTCTGTTATAAAGGAAAAACATGTAAGGGTACCTGGGTGGCTCAGTTTTTTGAGCATCCAACTCTGATATTGGCACAGGTCATGACTCATGGTTGCTAAGATGGAGCCCCATGTGCCAGCGAAGAGCTGGCCTGGGATTTTCTCTCTCTCTCTCTCTCTCTCTCTCTCTCTCTCTCTCTCTCCCCACATCCCCTGCTCACGCGTACCCTTCCCCTCAAAAATAAATAAGTATTTTTTTTAAATAGAAAACATTTTGGTGCCTGGGTGGCTCAGTCAATTGAGCGTCCAGCTTAGGCTGAGGTCACGATCTCACAGTTGGTAACTTCAAGCCCTGCATTGGGCTCTCTGCTGTCAGCAAAGAGCCCACTTCAGATCTTCTCTACCCCTCTCTCTCTGCTGCTCCCCTGCTTGTGTGCGCTTGTGCTCTCTCTCTCTCTTTCTCTCTCTCAAACAAATAAATGTTTTAAAAACGTACAGCTTTGGGAAGCTTTGAATATTTTTTTTGCCTGTTTTTTTTTTTTTTCTTAAGTCATTTAGACCTATTTCTCAGAATTTTCTACTGAAGATTTATTCCAAGAACACTGAAAACTCTCTTGGAACTTTAAAAGTCTTGATTCTTAAACAAAAACTGGTGTTATGTTTTGTTTTGTTTTATATTTTTAACTATTGATTTAAGTTTGTTGTTGTTGTTGTTGTTGTTGTTTTTTACTTTTTTATTTTTAAGTAATCTTATACCTATCATGGGACCCAACTGAGCCAGCCAGGCACCTCACAACACCTGTTTTATAGATATTTGTACACAAAAGGATTGGCCTACTTACATATTTTATTCTTACTAATTTCTCTCACATATCTATTCCATTAGGGTATTCTTTTTGGAATTGTTTATTGTGGAAAACATCAAACATAACCAACAGTAGACAGAATACTATAATAAACCCCTAATGAACCTATCACCCAACTTAAACAATTGTAGTCAGTCTTATTTCATCTATAACCTCTCCTTATACTTCTCATACTTCAATATTGTTTTGAATTAATATCTCAAACATGAAATGTATTTTTAAAAATTTGTTTAGGTGTTTATTTACTTCTGAGAGAGAGAGACAGAGTGCAAGCAGGGGAGGGGCAGAGAGAGAGGGAGACACAGAATCTGAAGCAGACTCCAGGCTCCAAGCTGTCAGCACAAAGCCCGATATGGGGCTCAAACTCAAAAACCACAGGATCATTACCTGAGCTGAAGTCAGTCACTGAAATGACTAAGCCACCCATGCACCCCCATCCCCTTTATTTTTTTAAGAAGGCTCCATGTCCAATGTGAGGCATAAATTCACCACCCCAAGATCAAGAGTCACATGTTCTAATGACTGAACCAGGCAATGTCCCCATGAAATATCTTTTTAATGTGATAGTACTTAGACTTAGTCCTACTAATGAATTAGACTTTTCCTCTGACTCCACACATCTAAACTCTCTTGAGTTTTTCTCTTCTCACCAGTACAATGCAAATAGATTAGTACCTTCCTATCTAATAGGGATTTTGTTAGGGTTAAATGCATACATGTATGTAAAATTCTTAAAATGTCTGGTTCATATGTGGTCAGATATTAACTCCTATGAGTGTTTCATTTTTTCTAGTCCTTTTTTTTGAAGCTCTTCTTATTCATAGGATTATATTCTTAAACTGTTATTTTAGATTGCTTTTGATTTTACCATTAGTGGTCTAGACATGAGTTTAAGAGATAAAGTTAGACATTTGAGAAGCAGCTATTGCAGGATAAATATAAATGATTAATTACCTACCATGTTGCAGATCTTTTGCTATGAGAATATGAAGTTCTTTTGAGTACATTCTCAGGGTTTGGGATATGAGCTCCGTCTTGTTTACCAGTCACTAAAGAACTATGTGTAGTGGTGTGCCTCGGTGGCTTAGTCAGTTAGGCATCGGACTCTTGGTTTTGGATCAGGCCATGATACTGTAGTTCTTGGGTATGCGTCCCGCATTGAGCTCTGCACTGGCAGTGTGGAGCCTGCTTGGGATTCTCTCTTTCTCCCTCTCTTTCTTTCCTTCTTTGCTCACATGTTCTCGCTCTCAAGATATAATAAAATAAACATTAAAAAAATTAAAAGATCTATGAGCAAAACTCAGTACAATGAGTCACTCAAGCAAGTTATAAAGATATTCCTAGCCCTTGATAAATGAAGTTTGCTTCCCTTTCACTTGAGATGGCTAATTCAAAGTTTTGTTATATTCCATTCCTTCAGCAAATTTATTGTATTACCTACTATGTGCTAGAAATACAAAGATGAATAAGAATATGTCCCTGCTCTCAAGATGATCACATTTTAAAAATCTTTAAAAATAAATATACAATGCAGTGTATAAACTATAAATATTAGAAAGCTTCAAAAAGTTCATTGAAAGTTCATCTGTGTGAGAAACTTGCAGACATTCTTTATTTTCACATTAATCCATCCAGCCCTAATTGCTAGAGACAAATAATAAATGGTCAGCAAAAATAGGTGAGGTAGGAACAATCCAAAACTGAAGTTAAGGAAATAATTTCATTCACAATAGCATAAAAAAATTATAAAATATCATTTGATTCATAGGTGGAATTTACAAAACAAAATGAACAAAGAAAAAAAGAGACCAAAAAAGTTGACTCTTGAAAATCGAGAACAACAACAACAACAAAGAACAAAGATCTGGGTGGGGTGATGGGTGAAATAGGTGATGGGGATTAAGAGTACCCTTATTTTGATGAACACTGAGTAGTGTATAGAATTGTTGAATCATTATATTGTACACCTGAAACTTATGTAATACACTACGTATTAATTATACTGGAATTAATTAAATAATAAAATACTTAGGAATAAATTTAACAAAAGAAGTGCAATTCTTGTACAATGAAAAATACAAAACATCACTGAGAGAAATCAAAGACTATTTAATGTGAATAGACCTCCTCTGTTGATGTATCAGAAGAGTCAGTGTTGTCAAGATGGCTGTTCTTTCCAAATTGATCATTTAATACAATCCCTGTGAAAGTCCATGCATGCAGTGTTTTATGTATAAGTTGATAAGCTGATTATAAAATTTATGTGTAATTGTAAAAGATCTAGACAAGCTGAAACAGTTTTTGAAAAGACCAATGTTGGTTGAATAGCATCCACTAACCTGATTTCAAAACTTATTATGAGGGGCTCCTGGCTGGGTCAGTCACTAGAGCATATGACTCTTGATCTCAGCGTTGTGAGTTCAAGCCCCACATGGGGTGTGCAGACTACTTAAAAATAAAACCTTTACAGTGTGGCCCAGTGGCTTGGTCGGTTGAGCATCCAACTCTTGATTTCAGCGCAGGTCATGATACCAGGGTCATGGGATCCAGCCCCACATCAGACTCTGCACTGAACTTGGAGCCTGCTCAAGATTCTCTTTTTACCACTGCTCCTCTCCCCTAAGTGTGTGTGCTCTCACTTTCTCTAAAATAAATATACAAATAAATAATAAAACCTTAAAATTTTTAAAAATAAAAACCACGTAAAAGATTTGAATAAACATTTCACAAAAGATACATGAATGGCTGATAAGTGCATGAAAAAGTATTAAGACAATCACTGGGAAGGGGCACCTGGACATCTCATTCAATTAAGTGTCCAGTTCTTGATTTTGGCTCAGGTTATAATCTCACAGTTTGCTAGTTCAAGCCCCATGGCAGGCTCTACAATGACAGTGCAGAACCTGCTTGGGATTCTCTGTCTCCCTGACTCTCTGCCTCTCCCCTATGCACCCTCACATGTTCTTGCACCTCCCCCTCAAAAATAAACTTAAAAAATATGTAATTAGAAATTATTACAATGATCAGTAAAAAAAAAAAAGTGCTATAATGAGACTACTAGGAAAGGAACTTTTAACTCAAGTCCTTTGCAACGTTTTCTAGCTTTACCTGCTATCCTGGCAAAGGACTCTTCCATTGTTAGTTGTCTCTCTCATTGAGACTGAGCCCATATACTAGTCATACAGAAATCTGTCTTCCCACCCTCTTTTTCCTTGGGCCAGTGACGATTTAGATCTGAACATGTGAGACCAGTAGCTTTGCATTCTTTATCAAAAGTTGCCCATTGATGGAGGTCATCCTCAAAAGACTTACTAAGACTTAATAAACTACATTCTTCCTTGTATAAATATATTCTTTGTGGTACTGAGAGTCTGGTTGAGCTACATAGTGTTCAAACAAGGCTAAAAAGACTAAAATTTTCCTAGATATTATATAATTTATTTAAAAACATGAAAAATAAGCAGGAATGTTAATATATATTACATAGAAATAGGTTTTATGTATATATTCAATAGTCTATAAAAGACAGCAAGAAATATGTGTACACAGTTGTACCACTTTGTAAAGTGCCTGCTATTTTTTTGGCAGGAATTAATTGTTGGAATGAATTAATCTCCTAGATTTTACATGATCTTTATATTTTCTTTTTCATGACATTGTCCATTGTGATACTTACTATAAAAAATATGGAAATGGAAATGCAGGCAAGGATATAGTAGAAAACATCATCAGAATTTTATACATGATCACTATTAGCATTTTGATATGTTTCTTGCCAGTCTTATGTAGTCTTATTATTTCTCTGTGTGTGCTTGTGTGTTTTTGAAAAAACTATGTATGCTATATATCTAGTTCTGTTTCCTTTAAAAAAAAAATTTTACGTATCATGCCACTAAAATATCTTCTTTTGTAGTGATAATATATTATCATATGTATTAGCTTTAATGGGAATACATTTGTATTTACAGTGATTATTGAGCCCATTCCAGTTGGACAAGCTGCTAGCGACTATTTAAATTTATATATAACACCAACTCTTCTTAAGGGACTCACAGCCCTTTGTAAGGAGAAACCAGCAGATCCTTTTGTAAGATATGTTTTTATTCACTCTAAAGAAATTGTCTATAGTTTTCATATTTAAAACATTGAATTTTTTGAAACAATGAAAGTATTCAAAGCATTTAAAAAACTATTTCATACACATTTTAGATACTCTCTTGTGTATAACTTTTGATTACTTATTCTCTTATTGTGTTTTACCTCTTAAAAAACATTGATCTTAGGGGCACCTTGGTGGTTCAGTCGGTTATGCATTGACTTCTGCTCAGGTCATGATCTCGCAGTTCATGGGTTTGAGCCCCACATCAGACTCTGTGCTGACAGCTTGGAGCCCATAGCCTGCTTTGGATTCTGTGTCTTCCTGTCCCTCTGCCCCTCCCCCGTTCATGCTCCCTCACTTACCTGCCCTTTCCCTCCCTCCCTCCCTCTCTCTTTCTCTCTCATAAATAACCATTAAAAAAAAACATTGTTTCAACAAAAGAAAGAAAAAAACGTTGTTTCTAAATACATTTTCAATTTTTATGTCCTTCAATTGCAGAGCATTGTTTTTGTGTATAATTTATATAATCAAATGATAAAATTAGATATATATTTGAATTTAGTTCAACATTGCTTTTTAAATTATTTTTTTAAAGTAGGCCTCATGCCCAGCAGGGAGCCCAGTGTAGGACTTGAACTCATGATCCTGAGATCAGTCCCTGAGCTGAAATCAAGAGTCGAAGGCTTAACCAACTGAGCCACCTGAGCACCTCTCAATAAATTTATTTTTAATGATCTCTTTTTTTCATAGAAAACTTTTTTTTAACATTTATTTATTTATTTATTTATTTATTTATTTTTTGAGAGAGAGACAGAGCTAGTAGGGGAGGGGCAGAGAGGAAGAGGATTCCAGGCAGGCTCTGTGCTATCAGCATGGAGCCCGACCCATGACTCAAACCCATGAATTGTAAGATCATAACCAGAGCTGAAACTGAGAGTCAGACCAACTGAGGCACCCCTAGAAAATTTACATTTATTCACATCCCTAGATACTTTAATTTTGCTCAGTCAGGTGAAAGAATGCTTGGATGGGAGGAACTAGGGTGATTGTCCAAGGTCAGATGTCTTCCTGGTCCCTTCTTTACAGATACTCTCACTCATTTGAAGACTCGGAGATAGTGAGGAAAGGTTATCTTACTTTATTTTTTTAAAGTGAACTCTGTGCCCAGCATGGGGCTTGAACTTGCAACCCGAAGATCAAGAGTGGCATGCTCTTACCACTGAGCCATCTAGGCACCTCAGGAGAAGTTATTTAAAAATATTTTGGGAGGGGGTGCTTGGGTGGCTCAGTAGGTTAAGCATCCAACTTAGCTCAGGTCATGATTTTGCAGTCCATGAGTTCGAGCCTCGCATCAGGTTCAGTGCTGACAGCTCAGAGCCTGGACCCTGCTTGGGATTCTGTGTCTCCCTCTCTCTCTGCGCCTCCCTTGCTCACACTCTGTTTCACTCACTCTCAAAAATGAATAAATATTTTTAAAAAATTTTTTTAATGTATATTTTATTTTTGAGGGAGAGAAAATGTGAGTGGGATGGAGACAGAATCTGAAGCAGGCTTCAGGCTCTGAGCTGTGAACACAGAGCCTGACACGGGGCTCAAACTCACAAACTGCGAGATCATGACCTGAGCTAAAGTCAGAAGCTTAACTGTCTGAGCCACCTAGGCACCTCTGGGAAGGTTATTTCAATACCAGCCCTGATAAAAGAATGTCTCTAGCTTCTATTGCCATTCTCAAAGGGAATCCTATTTGGAAGACAAAGATTTAATTTTTTCCTAGTAATTTTGTCACTTTTACCAAAAACAAAAGATAGGTGGGATATTTAATTTTTTTTATTATATTTTATTTACTTGTTTTAAGGAATCTCTGCATCCAGCATGGGCTCAAACTCACGACTCCCAAACTAAGAGTCACGCTTTATCAACCAGCCCAGCCAGATGCCCCTAGGCAGGTCTTCTTTCTTTTTTTAACGTTTATTTATTTATTTTATGAGAGAGAGCTTGGGCACATTCATAAGGAGAGGAGCAGAGAGTGAAGGATAGAGAAAATCCCAAGCAGGATCTGTGCTGGGAGCACAGTCTGATGGGGGTTGATCCCATGAACTGTGAGATCATGACCTGAGCCAAAATTAAGAGTCTGATGCTTGACCAACTGAGCCACCCAGGCACCCCCAGGTTATTTGTTTAATAGTTCCTTTTCATTGTGAAAATAACATATGTTTACTTAGTAGGAAACCTGAAACTACTGAAAAATGTAAAGGAAAGAAGAAAAAGATACCTCTGGTTCCATTTACTAAACATGGTCTTTGAAGTCATCTTACCCGGATCCAACTCTGACCAAATTCATTTATTAGTTGTAGTAACTTTGTTGTGGATTCTTTGGGATTTCCTGTATATAGGATTATGCTATCTGTAAAAGGAAATAGTTCTACTTCTTTGCCAGTTTGGATCTCTACTTGATAGTCTTGCATAATATAAAACTTAGTGTTTCAATTTTTAGTAGTCATTTTCTCATTCTTAGAGTGATTTTGAAAGCTAAGTTTTAAATTGATATTAGTACGGGGTGCTTGGGTGGCTCAGTGGGTTAAGCATCTGGCTCTTGGTTTCAGCTCAGGTCATGATCTCACAGTTTATGAGTTCCAGCCCCATGTATGGCCTTGTGCTGACAGTGCAGAGCCTGCTTAGGATTCTCTCTCTCCCTCTCTCTCTGCCCCTCCCCCACTCACATGTGCACGTGCTTGCTCTCTCTCAAAATAAATAAATAAATAAACATAGAAAAAGAGCATCTGACTCTTGATCTCCTCTCAGGTCTTCATCTCATGGATGTGAATTGGAGCCCCATGTTGGACTCAGCACTGAGCCTGAAGCCTGCTTAACAACAATAACAACAAATAAATTTCTATAGTACTTATTTGTGCTATTTGTAGTATATATTTATATAGTATATATTTATACTATTTATAGTATTTATTATTTATAGTATTTATAATTAAATGTTTATTAACTAAAGAGTTCTTTTTTTTTCCATAGATTTGGCTAGCTGATTGGCTGCTGAAAAATAATCCCAACAAACCAAAGCTTTGTCATAACCCGCTTGCAGAAGAACCTTAGTAAAATAAAGTTCCTCGAAGAACAAATCACTATCTTACTGTAAAAAACATGCTTCTACTTTAAAAGAAACAAACCTTCCTAAGGGTTTAAGTAACTGCATGTGAAATAAATTGTCTGTAAAAATATAAGTTTTAAAAGAATGATGTGTTTTGTGCATAAGATAACATGATTTAAGGTAAAATCCAGGTTTTAGGTATGGTTTTTGCTTTCTAATAAGAAAATTGATTTTATTTAGAAGTATTTGGAATGTTAAACAACTCTAAGTTATTTTGCAATTGCAGACTAGTAGTTGGTTAAGAAAAGAACAATTAATTCATAAAAGATGCATTAGAGGGGGGCCTGGGTGGCTCACTTGGTTAAGCAACCGGCTCTTGATTTTGGGTTAGTTTGGCCTCGCAGTTTGTGACTTCAAGCCCCAAGCTAGGCTCTGCACTGGCAGCATGGAGCCTGCTCAGGATTCTCTCTTTCTGTGTACCCTCCCTCAAAAATTAATAAATAAACTTTAAAAAAAATATATGAATTAGTAACAACTGAAGATGAAAACACTATCATCTCTATATATAACTAATTCATGTTGGGTGCCAACAAGAGCCTATCTTAAATTTCCTGCTACTTTACACTCCCATACTGACTGAGCAAGGGTAGTGGCTGCTGAGAGTGCCACTAGGACAAGGCTAGCTGAAGATATGTTTGATAGTGTGTTAACTATATGAAAGAAGATACTGTGCTTTTATTTTTTAATTTTTAGAGAGAGCAAGCCAGGGAGAGGGGCACGGGGGAGGGAGGGAGAGGAGAGAGAGAGACAGAGAGAGAGACAGAGAGACAGAGACAGAGACAGAATGAATGTTAAGCAGGCTCCACAACTCAGCACAGAGGGCTGGATCCCGTGACCCTGCGATCATGAACTGAGTAAAAATCAAGAGTTGGATGCTTAACCAACTGAACTACCCAGGCACCCTAAAACTGTACAGTTTAATTTTTTTTAATGTTTATTTATTTTTGAGAGAGAGGCAGAGCATGAGCAGGGGAGGGGCAGAGAGAGAGGGAAACACAGAATCTGAATGAGGCTTCAGACTCTGAGCTCTTAGCACAGAGCCCAACTCAGGGCTTGAACCCGCAGGCCATAAGATCATGACCTGAGCCAAAGTTGGACCCTTAACTGACTGAGCCACGCAGGTGCCCTGAAAGTGTACAGTTTCAAAACAAGTCTGACAAGCCTTAAATTTCAGCTTTTTCCTTCAAAAGGTTAGTTGTGTATAGGGAGTTTAAATACTTTATAGGTGAGAAAAAAATTAAAAGCAACTTATTTATCATCTTCATCTTCATGTTCTTCCTCATCCTTTCTATCTTTCTTTTCTTCCTCCTTTTTCTTGTTTTCAGCCTTGATGACTCTTTTTCTTTTGCTACATAGGCTTATTTTCATATTTTGGTATTGCAGCAACCTCATTTATATAATTTCCCTCAGTTAGCAGCCTTCTTTTCCTAAGGCTGCTTGTCCTCTGCAGCAGTGTTACTCTACCTCTCTCCCTGTTTCTTTGCGGCATCACTAATGCATAGGCCAAGATGTTCTCCTTGGATTTGGGGGCAGTACTCAAAAACAAAAAGACTGAATGTGGCCTCTTCAGTGCATTGGGATCCTTGAACTTTGTTTTGTTTCCCCTTTACGAAGAATGTAGGTTTTTATCTTTTTAATAACTGCCTTGTCTGCATTTGCCATATCTTCAAATTTACCTTTCTCTTTAGTTGACATGGTCTTTCACATCTCTGAGAGCTTTTAGTAAAACTGAGCAGGTGACTGAAGCATCTGGTTACATATTGTATTCCTCCTGGCAGGCTTGCACAAAGAATGCATATGATGACATTTTGCCTCTCAGTCTCTTAGAATCTTCTTTGCCAATGTTTAATTATTTTCTTTCAGTGTGGCACAGAGTCACACATTGCCCATCTGGCTCTCACTTGCCCTGGTCCTGTCTCTATGGAGCTCAGTGTACTGCAATGGCTGTCAGATTATGGTATGATTTTAACAATAATGTAACATTAAGTAATAGAAGACTGATAGAAGATGTTGCTGTATTATTATTTTTTTAAGTTGGAGAAGTAAGACATGGAATTTATTTTTAAATTAGGCTTTCTATGGGGCTTGAACTCATGAGTCTGAGATCAAGAGTCATATTCCCAAGATATGACTTCAGCTTAGGTCATAATCTCGTGTTTCCTGAGTTCGTACCCCATGTCAGGCTTTCTGCAGTCAGCACAGAGCCCACGCTGATCCACTGTCTCCCCTCTCTTGCTCCTCTCCTACCCAAGCATGCACATTCTCTCTCTCCCTCAAAAATTATAAAATAAATGTTAAAAAAAGGTCACATGCTCTACTGAATGTCCATGGAGGCCCCCCAAGAAAGAATTTTAGTTGTGATGTTTTCCCAAGCATATATCCTATATGTTGATGCATAATTAATACACAGTTCAGATAGTTTCATTCAAAAAGTTTTAGTAAATCACTTTATATAATTAGAATGGTCAGAACCAGATTATGACTTTATCCAATCACTCGTGTATAACTATTTCCTCAACAAGGGCTCTTCAAGGGTTACCAGAGAATAGGGTAACAATTCATCTTGGTTTGCCTAGGATTTTCCTGGTTGTATAACAGTTGTGCATCCTGAAGCTCTCTTAGTTCTGAGCAAAATGAAATGCTTGGTCACTTTATCAAATAGTCCTTGGGTTAGTATTTCCCAGTAGGTTTTTGTGATAGGTACTTGTTTCAAAAGAAAATGTAAAATTCTCACTTCTTAAAGTTTATTTTAGTAATCTCTGTACTCAAAGCGGAGCTCAAACTAAGCCAGCCAGGCACCCCACAGTTCTTAAATTTTAATTTATTAAAAAAAAACAGGTTGTAAAGCATTTTATTACAGAGTTTTGGACTGGCCTAATCTCTTCAAAAAGTCAATGTTATGGGACGCCTGGGTGGCTCAGTTGGTAGAGCATCTGGCTTCAGCTCACGTCATGATCTTGGTTAGTGGGGCTGAGCCCCATGTCGGGCTCTGTGCTGACAGCTAGCTCAGAGCCTGGAGCCTGCTTCAGATGTGTCTCCCTCTCTCTCTGACCTTCCCCTGCTCACACACTCTCTCTCTTTCAAAAATAAATAAAACATTGAAAAAATTTTTAAGTCAATGTTATAATAAAACAAACAGTGGAAATGTGGAAGAACTACATTAAGAGACTAAAGAGACCTCTAAAACGAAAGCATCTTAACTAAAAGCAAGTAAAAGCATCCTAACCAAATCTCATGACATCCTGACTTGATCCTGTTTTAAAAAAAGGAGGGAGGTGCCTGAGTGGCTCAGTTGGTTAAGTGTCCAACTTTGGCTCAGGTCATGATCTCATGGTTCGTGAGTTTGAGCCCTGCATTGCTGTTCTTAGTGCAGAGCCCACTTCAGATTCTCTGTCCCCATCTCTCTCTCTACCCCTCCCTTGTTTGTGTTCTCTCTTTGTCTCTCTCTCTCAAAAAAATATCATATGTATATATATATACACACACATATATATGTGTATATATATATGTACACACACATGCACACATACACACATAGGGGCATCTGGGTGGCTCAGTTGGTTAAGTGTCCAACTCTTGATTTCACCTCAGATCATGAATGCATGGTTGATGAGTTTGAGTTCCACATCAGGCTCTGCACTGGCAGTATGAAGCCTGCTTGGGATTCATTCTCTCTCTCTCTCTCTCTCTCTCTCTCTCTCTCTCTCTCTCTCTCCCTCTCTCTCTCTCTCTCCCTCTCTTTCTCTCTCTGCCACTCCCCAGCTTGTACTCCCTCTTTCAAAATAAATAATAAATAAACTTAAAAAATATATATGTATAAAATGATCCTTGGGGGCACCTGGGTGACTTAGTTGACTCAGTATCTGGCTCTTGGTTTCAGCTCAGGACATGATCTCATAGTTCATGTCTTTGAGCCCCACATTGGGCTTTGTGCTGTTGGTGTGGAGCCTACTTGGGATTCTCTCTCTTTCTCTGTCCTTCCCCTGCTTGTGTTCTCTCTCTCTCTCTCTCAAAAGAAATAAACTTTAAAAAAAATATTGGGGCTCTTGGGTTGTTCAGTCGTTAAGCTTCCCTCTTTGGCTCAGGTCATGATCTCATGGTTTTTGAGTTTGAGCCCCACGTCAGGACCTGCACTGACAGCTCAGAGCCTAGAGCCTGCTTTGGATTCTGTGTCTCCCTCTTTCTCTGCCCCTCCCCACTCTGTCTCAAAAATAAATAAACATTAAAAAAAACTTTAAAAAATCTTTAGAGGACAATTAAGGAAATTTAGATATGGTTAAATATTAGGTGGTAGTAAGGAATAATTGCTAAATTTCATAAGGTCAAAATGATACGACCATAAAAGGAGAATATTATTTTTAGATGCTACATTCTGAAATACTTAGAATTAAGTTTTTGATGTTTGCAATTTATTTTCAGATGTTTTTTCCAGAAAATATTTTTATACATTTTTGATAAAGCAAAGTTAGCAAAACAATTAACATTTTATTCAGTCTAGGTGATGAGCATCCTAGTGTTCATTGTACTATTTCAACTTTTCTGTACTTCATTCATAAATAAAGTTGGGGAAAAAAGAGAAAATATCTGTCATCACCACAATCTAGTGGTAAATTTTTCACATCACTGATAAGGAGACATTCAGATGTTATGTACCTCTTTGTAAAATTTTTTAATGTTTTGTTTATTTTTGAAGGGGGCAAAGAGAGAAAGAGAGAGAGAGACCAAATACAAGTGGGAGAGGGAGAGAAAGAAGGAGGGAGACACAGAATCCACAAAGCAGGCTTTAGTCTCCGAGCTGTCAGCACAGAGCCCAATACAGGGCTCGAACTCTTGAACCACAAGATCATGACCTGAGCCAGAGTCAGACACTTAACCAACTGAGCCACATAGGCGCCCCAAGATGTTATATATCTCTCGATACAAAACAAAATATGCTAGTCATCTATGATGTGTTCTAGCCAAATGTAAGCACCTTAAGACTATTTTAAAGATTATATATTGTAAATGATCTCTACACCCAATGTGGGGCTTGAAGTTACAACGCCAAGATCAAAAGTTGCATGCTTTACCAACTAAGCCAGTCAGGCACCCAAGTACGTACTTTAAAACGATCAATCCTTTAGGCTAAACTTCCCATTTATGTTAATATAAGAGACAAAATGATCATCTAAAGGACACCATAAAAAAGCAACTAGAGTCGTGCCTGGGTGGCTCAGTTGGTTAAGTGCCCAACTTTGGCTTAAGTTGTGATCTTGTGGTTTGTGAGTTCGAGCCCTGCATCAGGCTCTGTGCTGACAGCTCAGAGTCTTGAGCCTGCTTTGGAGTCTGTGTCTCCTGCTCTTTTTGTCCCTTACTCACTTGCACTGTCTCTTTTTCTCTCTCAAAAATAAGAAAACTAAAAAAAAAAAAAAAAAAAGAGCAACTAGAGGGATACCTGCGTGGCTCATTCAGTAAAGTATGCAACTCTTGATCTCTGAGTTGTGAGTTCAAGCCCCATGTTAGGTATAGAGATTGCTTAAAAATAAAATCTTCTAAAAAATGTTTAAGAAGCATTTAGAAAAATGTAGAAGATGGGATGTTCTGCAGGACAGCTACCCCCATCTTCTTAACACATTGGTGTCATGAAAAAAAGATTAGATTGAAAGAGACTTAAGACCCATAATCAGAATCAATTCTTGTTTTTAGATTGGACCCTGGTTTAGACAGATAAGCTGTAAAGGACCATTTTGAGACAGCTGGGAAGATTTGAATCCAGGCTGAGTATTAGATTAGATGAAAACATATTAAAAGGTAAAGATTGTTAACCCAAAAGATACTGTTGGTTTTTTTTTAATTTTTGTTTAGTTATATTTTCAGTACAACTCAGTTGTATTTCTCCAATGTTCACATTACTGCTTTTCTAATTTTTTCTAAGGTTTAAAAAGGTAAGCATCTTAATAGATGTCAACATTAAAATGATTAGCAACCTTTCTTTATTAATAGACTCTCTATGGACAGGATGTTTTACAAGTTCTTAGTGCTGGCGTATATCTGAATTTTTGGACATATTCCTCCTGAGACTGAAATGCCTACTGTCTTTCAAAACATCTTTAACATCAGTGTTAGGAAGACCAACCAAAATCTTAATGACGAAGATAAGTAATAGACTGTTGTATTTTTAGCAATGGCCAAGAGCACATAGGAAAAAGCAAATTTTACAATGAGAATCCACTGTTACAGCTTCAGGAGGTCATTTCCACTGCAAGAGATTCCTCTGGTGGAAAAAAGAGGCAGCATTGTATATGGCAGAAAAATAGCACACTAGAAGTCTGCTCCAGTCTTTTGTTTTTGAAAATGGAGGGGTAGGGGGCGCCTGGTGGCTCAGTTGGTTAAGCCTCTGACTTCAGCTCAGGTCATGATCTCTTGTTCATGGGTTTGAGCCCCACATCAGGCTCTGTGCTGACAGCTCAGAGCCTGTAGCCTCCATCGGATTCTGTGTCTCCCTCTCTGCCCTTCCCTTCTCAGGCTCGGTCTCTCTCTGTATCAAAAATAAATAAAACATTAAAAATTTAAAACAAAATGGAGGGGTGGGAGAGAGAAAACAGACTAATTTGAGATTTGTTTTGGAAATGGGATAGACAAAAATACATGCATGTGGAAACGTTTATAGTTAGCCATAGGATTCTTTAATTGTAGGTAAGTATTTCATAGGCCACACTGCAAAGGGTAGCATAGGGTGGATAGAAAACAAGAAGACTGCCTTCCTGTTTACTCCCTAGGTCATTGGAGAGGGGAGTAGACCACCTTCTGACTAACCATTCATGTAGTACCAGCATACTGTGCCCACACATGTCATTGTTAAGTGCTGGTGATTTTTTTTTAATTTTTTTAATGTTTTATTTATTTTTGAGGCAGAGAGAGAACATGAGCGGGGAGGGGCAGAGAGAGAAAGGGAGACACAGAATCTGCAGCAGGCTCCAGGCTCTGAGCTGTCAGCACAGAGCCCGACGTGGGGCTTGAACCCACGAACGTGAGATCATGACCTGAGCCGAAGTCGGAGCCTTAACCAACTGAGCCACCCAGGTGCCCCTAAGTGCTGGTGATTTAATGCATCTCTCTCACACTGAATGATAGTGTGGCATCTTTATTAATCAAGATAGATCACTTCATTCACCTCCTTTCTCCAAGACTCTAAGAGACCACAGAAGAAAGCAAGCATGCTTGCAATTCTCTTATGATTTGAAACTAAATGGTTCAGATGTTTAGAAATAGGATGGCATCTTTCTGTACCTGTTACCAGTCTTATTATACTTAGCGAGGAAACATGGTATATTGTGTCTAACCTGGGCATATCTACTCAGCGTCTGTTTGGGGAATTCTGAGGAGTAGAATATTGCTTGAAGAAGAGAGCTCAGGGCAATAGTGTATCTGTCCTGGGAGAAGGCCACGGATTAGCTTGATTTCAAAGTGTCACAAATACTTTTGAGAAGTACTTTTCTGGCTCAGAAATACTACCACTGCTTTTATGCAGTTAACTCTTAATAAATACTGTTTACACTAAGCTTTGACTTAATTCAGAGATGGCCCAATTCTTCGTTTGCTATTTCTCTGACTTCAGATGCTTTGCCTGGAAAGACAGAATGCTTTTCCTTAGTCCCCTCACTGACAACAGTCCCTATCCTAATTTTATTCCTTTCGTTTTAGATCTGCATTTGCTTTCCAGAGGTAATTTAATCTGAGAAACTCTCAGACTTAGGAGAGCCTTTAAAAGAATTTGCTTCTAAAGGTAGACTACAGTGATTTCTGGCAATTTCAGATAGACAATGTGAGTTAGCTTTCTCCCACCTCACCAAAGAAAATGACTAAAGGAAGAGATCTTTATGGAGCAGTTTGTGTATGGCTTTCCTATTAAATTAGACCCTTGAGTCCACTGGACCAAGATGACTAAATAAAATGATATGATCTATTCTTTCCTGCTTCCAAGGTGACCCAAAAAGTTCTCTCCCATCCAAATCAAGGGTTGATGACATTGCTTTGATTGATACCTTTTGTTCCCAAACCAAATTGTTTTTTATAGCCCACCCCCTGCCAGCAGTCTCCAAAGTGTCACTGCCATCAGCTCCAGAGGGAGCCCCTTCCTCAGGCTTCCTGGCTCGCAGCTGCTCTGTGATGGCCAGGAACGCCGAATGGGAGGTGAAAGCAGCTTGCAGACAAATGGGCAGCTAATCTGACCAACAGTCCCATCACTGGAACCATAAAAACCCCCCATCCCTTGCCTTATCTGCATTTCTTAGCTGAGGTAAGTGGAATTATGGCTTCAATATCATTTATCAAATCAGCCTCAATTTTTTTTTCTTTCTTAAAATTCTGCTTATTGGGCCTAAAATTGTCAAATCACTACAGACCTTATAGATATTAAAAGGACAATAAGGGAATATTATGAATAACTTTATGGCAATAAGTTTGACAAATTAGATGAAATAGACAAAGCCCTTTAAAGACACAGATTACTAATAATGTGCCAACCTGAACTACAATTTCTAGATCCTTCTTTAAACTTTCTATTATTACTCTCTGAGTGTTCAGCTTTTTATTTTGAAGCAGCCGTGCAGAGCTTACTTATCATTCTCAGTTGTTCTACTGAGATCTGTTACTTTTCAGCACAAGTTTTGTAATTGTGTGATAGAGAGGGTTAAGCTATTTTATAAGAATAAGCATCTCAGAGGTTAATAAGTCTTAAGATTATAAAACCCTGATTCTTCTGGGTGGCCTTTATGTTGGGGCCAAAATGACAACCTCTCTGGACTTTATTTAGTGTTTCTGATCCTTGCAATGTGAGAACATTTCAAGGAGTCTTTAACATATATATGTGGTTAGAGCCTCTTGTACCATAAAATGGTTAGACAAGGACCAATATAAAACAATCAGTCTACAATGAAGCTGAAGTCTTGGAAGCAAGCACATCCTTTTCAGTGGTACTTGCTTTTATAATGTGTCATTTAGCAAATGGACTGTGAAGAATTAGTCATGCCAGAATTCTAGCCATCCGATGACTGGCTATAGACTAAATACCCCAGTTGAAAATCTTTAGGCTTTAAAGCTTCAGTCTTTACTTTCAAAGTTCAATTAAAATAAAATACTACATCTGATAGAGCCCCCAAGTTCTAGTCTAGTTTAATTTGTTTGCACCTTTTGGAGATGCAAGTTCAGCACACAAATGGCAAAATTTATGTGTTCCTTCATGCCTCTTAGGGGTGTAAGGAAATGAAATATTTGAAACCATTGTTATCTTTGTGCTGAGATATACAATACACTATAATTAGGTAAAAATGTAATATTATTAAAGTATCATCTCATTGGTCAAATCACCTTGTTACATCCCCCTTTCTATTGAGAACATGATAGGTCCAAGCCTGAATCCACTATTGTGTGTAGAAAGCCAGACCTTTTGTCTAGCTTCCCATAAATCTGGGTGCCCCTACCTGCCCTCTTCTCTTAGCTCTTCAGTAGTTACCTGACTCTCGGGGCCTGGCTTTGGGCTCTCCTAAGCCACCAAGCTGGCCTTTGCCCTGGACTCCATGCTCTTAACATCTTTTACTTTTCTTACTGTCACAGCTTCATGATTCTTAGAGTCTCTTCATTTTTTTCTTGCCCTTATCATCACCAACATAAGCTGCTATAAAGGTTTTGGTTTGTCAGTTAAATATCAATAAAACCAAAAAAGATAAAGATTTTGAAGTTAGGAAGCATACTCCAGACTAAAGTACTTAAAGACAGTATGCTATCACGCTTCTTACTGTTCTAGTTGGCCTGGGGACTCAAGTTGAATAGACACTGCCCCTGGTGAAAATGTGTTTCCTAGTTCCGCTGGGTGGCTAGGTTTGACATTCATTCTATTTTGTGACAATGAACAAGTATTTGTTGAGTATCTCTTGTATACCTAATATGGTAAAAAATATATATATATTTGTCAGTCTGGTATTCAAGGCTCCCACAGACTAGCCAGCGTTTATCTTTCGATCTTTATCACACCAGAACCTGCCCTTATGAACACTGCTCTAGCTGGAGTAGTCTACTGGCTCACCTGGCTCATTCCTAATTCTGTACATTTGCTGAAGCCAATCTCTTCCTTTACTCCTGCTCCCCCCATCACAAATACTGGATGACTCTCCTACTCTTTTATGGTTATACAATTCCTACCCTAAGAGGCAATTTCCTAGAATTTTACTCTAAAATGTGCTTACTTCTTGTGCATATGAAATACTCATGCTTAATTTCTGACTTCTCTGGCACTTAATAATATACTCCTTTGACATAATGTAATGGATAATATGGTTAAATGGTTTAACATTTGGCTTTTAGAAATAGTAAAGCAGTTTTGTATCGTAACTCCATGACTTCCTAGTTCTGTAACAGTGGGAGAAGTTGCTTAAACTCTGAGACTGTTGCCTTACTGTAAACCAAGGATAATGATAGTATTGACCTGACAGGTTGTTGTAAGAATTAAATGTGATATGTAAAAGCACCCAGCAGTACCTTGGAGGCACAGAGTAAGCACTTAGTCAATGTTAGCTATCATTACTTGCCTCATGTATTTTATTATGGTTTTTAATTATCAATTTTTCTTAAGTAAACTCTACCCTCAACATTGGGCTTGAACTCATGGCCCCAAGATCAAGAGTCACATGCTCCACTAGACTGAGCCAGCCAGTGTCCCTGCATCCTGTATTTTTAACTCATTTATGTCCGGATAATGTTCCAACCATTAATGGAAGAACTGTCTCTTATTACCTACTACATGCCACACGCTATGCAAAACACTTTTATTTGTTATCTTATTTAGCTCTTACAACAATCTTGTGGTTAAAATGATGGATCTCAGGGTGCCTGGGTAGCTCAGTACATTAAGCATCTGACTCTTGGTTTCATCTCAGGTTTGTGGGTTTGAGCCTCACATCGGATTCCATGCTGACCGTGCGGGGCCTGCTTGGGATTCTCTCTCTCTCTTTCTCTGCCCCTACTGCCCCTCTCAAAATAAATAAATAAACTTAAATTTTTTTTCTTTAAATAATTGGGTCTAGAGGCCACATCTAGATATTGTTAGAGCTACAGTTTTTAACTTAATTATATTTGGCTCAAAAGTCATTCCATGACTTCATGTTTTTTCACAGACACAGAAAACCTTGTTTTTTTCATAGGTCCTGCTAAGTGCTGTATACAGACCAAGTTCATTCATTTAATGGACTTATTTTGTGTAAATCAGTAGAGTGGAACTTAGAGCTTTACTACATTTATGTTATTGCTTTTTGGGGCCCACAATTACAGGGTTTTTTTTCTTTATCACTCTTAAAATGCCTCCGAATCCCTTTTCATTTTCTATGTTACTAAAGGCGTTCATGCCTTTATTTACACTTAACCACTACTTGTTCTTGCTAAGCTTTGCCAGTGAATGTTAAACTACCTAATACAACCCCTTGGTTTATAGTGGAAGAAAATGAGGCTCAGAGTAGCTAAGAGACATGCCCAAGGTTGCACATCAAGCTAATGGCTAATGAGCCAGGTTCCTGGATCACTTCCAGAGTGCTACTTACTATGCAAGGAGCCCCTTGAGAAGCAGCACTGGAAAAGACTGTTGTCACAAGCTGTTAACAGCCTCCACCTGCAGTCTTTTTTGTGGCATTAACTTAATAGTAAACCTTTTTAAAAATATAATATACAAATAAGCTTCCTTCAACACAAAATTCAGATTGCTGAAATCTAATCATAAGACCATATGTACTTGAAGAACCTCTTGCTATTGCTGTTTTACAAGCTGTAAGTTTCTAGAAACCAAAAGTAGTTTTAATGTATTCTATGTGGCAATTGGCATGGGACATCATATGAAGGCCAGACTGTCAGGATAGAGAAACTTAGGGGCTCAGAATAGAATTTTAGAATTCCAAAAAAGTGTTGTGCATATCTAATGCATTTGAATCCATTCCCCTTCTTTTTTTAGTAATGATTTTGAAACTCAGGAAGTGATTTGAATGGCATTATAGTGAAATCTGTGGCAAAATCAGCAGCACTTTCCCAATAATGCCCAATTGTATTCCTTGATTACTTGAAAATTAAAATTGTGTTGATATAACAAAAATAGTGGGAATAAATACTTTTGGACAAATATAACCTTTAGGGAACTAAAATCAAACATTACCTTAATCTCCCTTGGAACATGAACTACCATATTATTCAGGCAACTTCACTGCATGTACAGATTTTCCTGGCTTTTCAATCATCCTTATGTGTTACTGGCAGAATTATTTTTTTCACCAGAAACATTGAAATTCAGAAAGAAAGAAAAAGGGAATTATCTCAGCTTAAATGGGAACTTTGAAAATCTCCAGATTGTGAGCTATTCTAAAGTGGCCTCAGTTTTTAACAACTGCTGAGCACAAAGAAGAATCAGGATGGGTTTGGGTCATCCTCTAGGAAAATCAATTCTTTTCTAGTATTTTAGCCATAGAGGCAACAAAAATATCTGGCTGTTCAATATGGCTTTAACAGTATTTTTATCCTCAGGCTTTCTTTAGGTTGTGCGCCGGTTGTGGGCTCTAATTCTATTAGAGCCCAGGACTCAAGAGAAATTTTGTATTGTCAAATTTTTGAGACAATTTCATTCTTCCCAGTTTGTGCTCATATAGATTCATGTCAGACTTTTTTCTCTGGTACCTTACTACCCAGCCTGGGTCTAAAATCAGACTGAGAAGGAGGATTATATGACACAGTGGGGAACAGCCTCCATACCCTCAGCCCAGCCTTGTCCTTCAAACTCTGGAGATTATTCGGAGTCAACCCCAGGACACTGAGGACTGTGGGAAGCTCTCGGAGGGGTGAGGAGTGGGAGGATGCCAGGAAAGAGCTTATGAAGTTTCCTACCAAGCTGGCCTAGGATTAACCCATCATTTCCCAGCCAGAGCTATCCCAGCTGTCTTGCTTTCCTGGGGCCTCTCATGTTAATCTATGGAACTGACCAACTGAGTTTGACCGTGACTGGCTTTGTTTTGCAAAACAAAATTGGTAAGGCAGGCCTCATGCTGACTGACTGAATGGTGTCATCACCTCAATTCGAGGGGTGCCACAAAAGCAAGGAAATGAAACTTCAATTTCCTCCTCATGTTAAATGATAGCTTATCATACCAATTATGACCCGTATGCAGCTCAGGGCAAAGTATTTTATTGCTTTTTTTTGTGAACAGCAGTAAACCACTCTCATCTTCCACATTTTCCTCTAGTTCCCACCCCCACCCAACACCTGATTAAGGCTCATCGGAAAGGACTGTTCTTGTCAATGGTCTGAGAACCAAAGCCTTCTTTTTTTCACCCCTTCCAACCTGTCAATATTTTACCTTTGCTCTAGGAGGCACAAGATTTGTTTTAAAACAGAGTCAAACAACCAAAGAGAGGTGGGGGAAAAGCCCTTCTGGCTTCAGAGCACCCTTGTAATATCCAGCTCCTCTCACTACTTGAATGAGCTTTGCTTCTGTTCTGGACCAGGAAGATATTGTTCGCTGTCTTCCCTGTGTTCACACTGCCCCTGTGTATATACTTCCACTGGAATGCTTATCATATGGGCACATATAAATGGGCACAATTGTCCTTTCCTTCTGGATTGGAAAGGGCTTTGTCTCTTCATCTTTGTGTCCCTGACCCATGGAAGGCATTCATTGAATGAATGAACAGATTGATAGAGGCCACCCGCAAAGTTAAGCTCATCTGTTTCCTTACCTGCCAAGTAGTCTGTGCCTGTCTGTTCCCAGATTCCAAAAGAGATCCAGTTATTCAGCTTCCTCATTGGCACTTGTGGACAGGAGAGGTGTGGTGTTTGTAAGATTTAATAGATGGAGGCAGAGATGAGAGGAAAGAAAGAGACCAAGTTATGGAGCCAAGAAAGCCTTTATTGGGATCTGCAATTCCCGGGCAAGGTTCCGTGATTCCGGGAGTGGGAAGTCAGGGAAGTCGCGCCTGGTACAGGAGGGGCGAGGTATTTTATGGGTGAAAGACTTCCAGTCCGGTCCTGGGAGGGCAGACCACCAAATAAGGGCACTTCAGGGACGTTTTGGGATGGGATAGGTTGCCTCCTCTGTCAGGGTGGTGGGAAGCTGAGGCTCCGTGATTGGCTGTTTTCAAACTGGCGCGGAACATTTCAGGTCTGCAGGTGAGGGGTGGGGGGTCGTCGGTGCACGGTGCCTCCAACCCACAGCAAAATGGCCACTCGGTCGCCATGCCAAGGTGACTCCCAAGGTGACTCTTACGGTGTTTCTTTTGACTTGAACCTGTACCCTCTTTCCTTCACCTCCTCCTCTTCTTAGAAGTCTCATTTACTCCCATGGCTTCAAAAACTATCTGTATATGCATTACTCCTAAATTCACATCTCTATCTCAAATACCTTCTCTAATTAATTTAGTCAGCTTTCCCAGATTTAATAGCCAGTTGCCTGCCTGATATCTCCAGTTGAATGTCTCAGAAAATTTTCAAAGTTTGCATGCTTAAAATGGAGCTTTTTGGAAATTATTTTTATTTTTTTATATATGCTCTATGTCCAATTTGGGCTTGAACTCACGACTCTAAGATCAAGAGTCCCCTGCTCTACTGACTGAGTTTAAAAGGAACTCTTTGGGTTCTTAGCTGGCTCAGTCAGTACAGCATGTGATTCTTGAGCTCAGAGTTGTGAGTTCAAACCCCACATTGGGCATGGAGCCTACATAAAATAAGGTAAAATAAAACTTTTGAGTCCCGTCTTCCCATTAGCCCTAGTGTCGTCCACTCTCATTTTGCCAATGTCCATAAGTGACATCATCTGCTACTCACTTACTAAAGCTAGAAAACCAGAAGTTTTCCTAGATCCTTCCTCTTTTCTCACCCACCATATCCAGTGCATCAGCAAATTTTATTGGTTCTACTTCATTTGCACATACTTCTCATCTTCCCTGTTCTCTCAAGTCACACTGGCCCTACCTTATGTAAGCTACCATTGGCTCTTACCTGGCCAAATATAATTGCCCTTTTGTCTTCAGGATTCCAAGTTTGTCTCTCTCTAGTCCATTTTCCATATAGGAGCCAGTATGAGTTTTCTTACAAAGTAAATAGGATGCTATTATCACCACACTTAAAATCTTTTAGTGGCTTCCCATTCCTCTGAAGCAAAATCAGACTTTTTACTGTGACCCACTGGATCTTGGATGATCTGACCTCTGTGTGCTTCTCTAAGTTCATGTCATGCCACCACATACATACCACGCTCTAGTCATATCAAGCTTTGATCACCTCCTAGAATGTTTCAAACTCTTTTCTGCTTTGGAGTTTATTGCCTTTTTTTTTTTTTTTAGTGTTTATTTATTATTTTGAGAGAAAGAGAATGAGTTGGGGACGGGCAGAGAGAGAGAGACAGAAAGAGAATCCCCAGCAGACTACAAACTGTCAGCCTGGAGCCTGACACAGGACTTAATCCCATAAACTGTGAGATCATGACTTGAGCCAAATTTGGACACTTAGCAACTGAGCCATGTAGGCACCCTCCCCCTTTATTATTTTGAATTTCAGAGAGAGAAGAGAATGTTAAACAGGCAGCATGAAGCCTGATGCAGGGCTTGATCTCACGACCCTGGGATCATGACCTGAGCTGAAATCAAGAGTCAGAATCTCAACCAACTGAGCCGCCGAGGAGCCCCAGGGCTTTATTGCTTATAATGCTTCTTTCCAGAATATGGTTTCTTGAAATTCTTATAATTGGATCCTGTTCATCTTTTGGGTATCAGCCTAAAAGTCAACTCATAGACAGCCTTCTCTGACCACTTTTCTAAAGATGTTGCTGCCTTATAACAACCATAATTATTTTTTTTCTTAATTTATTTTTTAAATTTACATCCAAGTTAGCATATAGTGCAACAATGATTTCAGAAGTAGATCCCTTAATGTCTCTTGCCCATTTAGCCCATCCCCCCTCCCACAACCCCTCCAGTAACCCTCTGTTTGTTCTCCATGTTTAAGAGTCTTATGTTTGGTCCCCCTCCCTGTTTTTATACTCTTTCTGCTTCCTTTCCTTTATGCTCATCTGTTCTGTGTCTTAAAGTCCTCATGAGTGAAGTCATATGATATTTGTCTTTCTCTGACTAGTTTTGCTTAGCATAACACCCTCTAGTTCCATCCGCGTAGTTGCATATGGCAAGATGTCATTCTTTTTGATTGCCAAGCAATACTCCATTGTGTATATATACCACATCTTCTTTATCCATTCATCCATTGATGGACATTTGGGCTCTTTCCATACTTTGACTATTGTTGATAGTGCTGCTATAAACATTCAGGTGCATGTGCCCCTTCTAAATAGCATACCTGTATCCCTTGGATAAATACCTAGTGGTGCAATTGGTTGGTCATAGGGTAGTTCTATTTTTAATTTTTTGAGGAACTGTTTTCAAGAATGGCTGCACCAGTTTGCATTCCCAGCAGCAGTGCAGAAGAGATCCTCTTTCTCTGCATCCTCGCCAGCATCTGTTGTTGCCTGAGTTGTTAATGTTAACCATTCTGACAGGTGTGAGGTGGCCATAATTATTTCTATCATGACAGTTATTTCAATGTGTCATAATTTAATTTTTTATTTGTTTATTGTATGTGTTCTCTATTAAAATGCCAGTTCCATGAGGGCAGAGACCTGTCAATATCATGAACTTCTATATCACCTGCATTTGTGCTACACCCATAAAAGAGTAGGTGCTCAGTAAATATTTATTAAATGAATAAATGAAAGAAATAGCTTATAAATAGGAGCACCATATAACCATCATCAAGCCAGGAAACTTCTCAGTGTAAAAGGAAACACAATTACAATTATACTTGGGAAAATAGGCATAAACCATAAAGTAATAGAAAGAGCACTGAGTTTCCAGAAATAAGAAGTCCAAGGTGACTCTGACTTTGTGTCCGACAAAAATTTTTTTCAAGTTTATTTATTTATTTATTTTTAGTAATCTTCACCCCCAAGGTGAGGCTCAAAGTTATGACCCCAAGATCAGGAGTTTCATGTTTTTCTAACTGAGCCAACCAGGCACTCCTGTGCCCTACACTATTTTTATTTGGGTAAAACCAAGTTAAAGTGAATACTACAGAAAGGGACATGCAGTAAAGAGTAGTATAGAAGGGGAATGGCTGACCTTTTCCTTATTCTCAGGCTTAAGTGGTAAGGGTGTGTTTGGGAACCTCATATGTTCTTCTCTTTTCTTCTTCTTTTTTTAATGTTTATTCTTTTATTTCGAGAAAAAGAGAGAGAAAGAGAGAGTGAGGGAGAGACAGAGAGGAGAGAGAGAATTCCAAGCAGGCTCTGCACTGTCAGTGCCAAGCCCAATGCAGGATTCGATTCCATGAACCACAAGATCATGACGTGACCCAAAATCAAGAGTCAGACACCTAACCAACTGTGCCACCCAGGCACTCCTCTTTTCTTCTTGTTATTTAAAAGAAATTTAAAAGATTTTTTTCACATACCACGCCCAAGCCCTCCCACATCAGTTACCTATCTGAGTTACTACCTGGCTAGTTGGTCCTGAGAATAGTATGGATTCCCCTCAAAGCAAAAGACCTAGGGTTTGCTTGAACTTGGAGTTAGGAGACATGAGATCTATCTTCATCTTGACCTTTACCTATAGCCAAATAACCTTAAACAAATTGCTTTCCTCTTCTTCAAGGTGAGAGGGTTGTAGGAGATGACTTAAGTCTCCTCTCACTGAGATTGCCTGAACTGTTTAATATCAGGAAAGCAGTAATCATCTATCACATGCAGAAGGGCGTGAGAGTCTTGCAGAGGCACTGAGAGGTAACATGGCCTACTTCCAAGGAGAAGATTTGTCAGCCCTCTTGTTGAGACATAGAAAAATACATAATGCCTGGTATCATAGGCAGCAATATTTAGATTCTATCAAATAATTGGCAGGCAGTTTCAAGCAGCATATAATAAACTTTCAGGACAGAGTGTTTGGAGTTGGAGAGTCAATAGTTAGGGCAAAAGTATTTCAGGGAGATGGTCTCCCCTGGGACACACAAGTTGCATGGGAATGCTGTATGTGAGGAACTGTCATGACTTGGTCTAGCTGGAGCTGAGGAAGCAAAGGATAAAATTAGAAATGCAAGTTAGGAGCAGTTGCCCTGTAGAAGGGCAGTGGGCTGGACAAAGAAGGGAGTAAAGCTGATTATTCACTTTTTGATCTATTTACTTCTAACTTGTTTGAATTTTTGAATCTTTTCATCAAAAATATATTGTTTATGCGAATGTATTTATAGAAAAAAATTATAAATGTTCACCTGTAGGATGTTTAAATGTTTAAATCTGCGATATTGTCTAGTTTAGGATACTTGAAATGTAGGCCAAAGAACTGGGATTTTATTTTTCTAGGACATTGCATGTTTCTTTTCTTAAAAAAAGGTTTTTAAGTTTCATTTTAAGTACAATCTGTCCCCAATGTGGGACTTGAACTCCCAACCCCAAGATCAAGAGGTACATGCTCTACCAACTGAGCTAGTCAGGTACCCTTGTTTGTTTTGTTTTTTAATCAAATGATGATGAATTGAATGTGGTTTATTAGTAAGATAAATATGGTAACAATGAGTTAAATGGAGAGTTGAGAAGCAAAATATAAATTACTGAGTGCAAAATTCAGGTACAAGATACAACAGTCTTAGTCCACTGGAGGCAAAGGCAATGAAGAGAAGAGGATAGATTTGGAGGGCAAACCAAAGGAAGATGATTAAATAGGAAAAGTTGAGTCAGGGAAGATTCAGGAGTAAGCCTCAGTCCCTCGAAGTCTCCTTACACCACTTGATGGAAACAGAAGTCATAAGAGAAAGTCAACGTTTTCCCCCAAAGAGAAATGGTGGGAAACAGTAGAGCTATGGTGCGTAGGATTTACACAGAGCTGGTGATTTAGGAATCATCAGCAGAAAAACAAAACTGGAATTTTAGAGTAGATAAGTTCTCCAAGGGTGAGAGCAGAGAAGGAAGTGTGTCCTGATTGTTAGTTTCATATTCTTGCCCCTGCACCACTGCAAGCCCCTAGCTAATGGAGGACTTTGCTGCTTCAGGTCCCAGCTGATAGAGGTGGGAATCGAGGCTACTTTGCTGAAATGAAAGGGGTTAGAAATGAACTCAGGCCATGGAAAAATGCAAGTAGAGCCTGATGGAGCAAAGTGCTGTGTTCGGGGAGAAGAGGTAGATTCTTCAGATACTTGAGAGCAAAGATGTTGTGGCAGTTGAGACTTGAGAAGGATATGTGGCTTGCATCCCACTTAACTATTTATAGAAGATAGTCTAGGAAAAAGTGTAAGGAGACCTAGTGAAAAACTGTAGTAATTCGGTTTATTTTGCTTGGAGAAAAAGAGAGTTTGAAGGCCTGAATTCATAATAAGAGGTCCTAGAAGATTTGGTGGGCTTAAAATAAAGCAGCACTGATTCAGGTTAGACATGCAGCAACTGATAAGCAGTTTATCACAGGTAGGGAAGGACTGGCTTCCCTCCCACGTGATGGTCTTTCAGAAGAGGGTGTATAGTGTGCCCCTCCTTAGGTGTTTGGTTAGGAGCTCTTCTGTTAAGGAGCACATGGCTAAATCAAGCCATCTAGTATACACTGCAAGAAGCTCCTGGTGAAGAAATGATTAGGAACATCAATACCTCTGAGTCCCAACATACGTCTGCACAGTTACCTGTGAATCAGAGAAGAATGTGGGAATGAATTTGGGGTCCTGATGTACCAGTTGGCCTTTCCCCATATCCTCCTTTCCCCTACCCAGAGTCTCCCCACTCCTTTACTGCCCTAATGTGGTCGGAGACTTCCTGGAGCCTTGGTCTAATTTCCCCAGTATTTCCACTGGTCACCAAACATCTCTTTTCTGATGAAAAGGGCATACTGGCAGGGTAGGCAGAGCACCAGCTGTGGAGAGTGTTCAGGGCCTTGAAGTCTGGTGTTATCTCTTCAATTATCTCATTTGGTGACCCTGGGCAGGTCACTTTGCTTGTCTAAACCCAGCATCCCCCGTTTGTTAGGGAATGCAGCAGGATTAGCTGGTTTAGAGCTGTAGTCCTACTCAGAGGTCTTTAACTTCCCCTGAAGCTTTGCTCTGGTCCTTGCTTTCAATTCATTTCCCCCCAGTCCAAACATCTGTATGTGGGCCCAGAGTCTCTGTCTTTTGTGATCAATTATTATATGTTGTTTGTGATCTGGGGCTAGGAATTTGTCTTTCTCTGGATCTTGTTTTTCCTTCCTCTATCCTCTAAAATAAACACTCTTCCTTGCCATTCCTTTGAAATGTTGACCTCTAATATTGACCATAATTGTTAGCATTTTTCTTTGAGTACCCCCTAGCAAACCAGGATTCTGACCTCCCAAGTCAGCAGGAGTCAGGCTATCTTGCTTTATCATTCTAAGGAAGGCCTTTGCAAGTCAAAAGTTAGGTTTCTACATTCTGGAGAAGGGCTGAGAAATTTAACTCTTCTACTTGCAGAAGAGGGAGGAAGAGGACACCTTTCACTGCATATGAATGGTAGTCGTTCTACAAAGCTGTCAGAACTGTTAAGAATGTCACCAGAGATCCCTGGGCTTCCAGAGCCTAAGTGATGTAAAGAACGTGTATGGGTTTATGTGATAGTGGCATGAATTCAAATCCACCTCCTTGTGTTTAATTTTAGGTTGGGTGTTTAACTTCTCTGAGACACAGTTTCCTCAGTAATAAGAAGTGAATAATTGTAGCTCTCTAACTGGATAGTTCCCAGGATTGAAGGATATTATACATATTAAGTACTTGACACTTAGTGGGTGCTCCAGTACTTTCTTTTAACCCTTACCGTTACAAGAAAGCCCTGAGAATATTGGCAGGGAACCATAGACTCTAGGAACAAGCCCCACCGTTTTCTTAGAAGTCCCTGATTCTACCCATGGCAAAGGTCAGATAGAAGGAGGACAAGGTGGAGGATGAAGAGGAGGATGGAGAGGAGAAGGGGGAAAGGAGGTGAGAGAGGGAGGAACAGAGAGGAGGTGAGAGGGGCTTGGCAAGCATAAGCAGACTTTTATTCTCCAGGCCATGTAAAGCAGTGCCTGGATCTGAAATATGTAAATAGGCTCATGGACAAGATTCCCTTATTGAGTTGATTCCTTTTTCCATAGGTTTTCAAGATCTACCATAGATTGTGGCCAATCTCCCCGTCTTGGGCCCTGAACCTATAGAACATAGGAGTTTTACTGTTTTGTCACCTTAATGATAGCTAATTTGTTAAAGATGAGCCAAAAGGGAAGGAGTGTAGGGTTGTAACTAGTTAATCTGAATAACACTGTAATGCCTTGGAATGAATCCCTGACAGGAAGGTGATGGATGTAGAGAAATCTAAATTCCTTTAGCTCCTGGCTCAGGGTCTATGTGGGAAGATGGGTTCATGTGATTGATTGCCATGAAGGTAAGATGAATGAGGATGGAAGAGACTTAGAAGGAGTGAGACTATGAGCTTTTTGGGGAAATAGGAATTCCTAGTTGTTCTGTGAAAACCTCAGATATAAAGCCACAGAAAACACAAGTCATGTTCTTCTTGAATGATCATGTTTGTACAGGGCAGAAGGGATTGTTTTGTTTCTGAATTTCCCTCCTCCCTGCTTCAGGATTATTTGGGAAGGTTGGGGAAGTCCTGGGGGGAAAATGTCAAAGCATCAGGTAGGTACCTGTGTCCTTTGGATGGAGATTTAGTTAGGAATGAAGGGAGAAAATCTAGTTTGTTCATTTCCCTAGCACATTGTCACAATTCAGGTTTTACGATAGACACTTTGGCATCTGTGTGTATTAAAGGCTTGACCTCAAGGCCAGATCATTTTATAATTTTTTTTCCTTTGAGCCCCAGGGTAATAATTTTTTTTGTTTTGGTTACCTATTTCTTCACCATAAATTTTGTGCTTAGATAGTGTCTTGCTCCCCTTTCCACTATCAATACACACACACCTTCTGTGTCACTAACTGTAGTGTCTTTTCTGTAAGCTTACTTAGGACAGAGGTGAAGGAAATCTTCCCTTTCCTTGACATAGGCTACACTTTATAGATTTCTCCTTGTCTCTGGCATCTGTGGTGGTTGTAAATGCACCAGAAGGAATATTTCACCTTCCTTTTTACTAAAAAGGAAAAAAAGGGGGGTTATGTTAGCATGTTAAAAAATTACTCATTAAAAATTTTTTTTAATGCTTATTTATTTTTGGGAGAGAGACACACAGAGTGTGAGTGAGTGGAGGGGAGGGGCAGTGAAAGAGGGAGACGCTGAACCTGAAGCAAGCTTTAGGCTCCTAAGCTGTCAGTATGGAGCTCAATGCGGGGCTCAGCTCACGAACTGTGAGATCAGGACCAGAGCGGAAGGCAGATATTTAACTGACCAAACCACCCAGGTGTCTCTCATTCTTTTTTTAAAAAAGTATTTTATGACAAGTATTTTTTTAAATACTTAATTCTTTTAAGGGAGCATGAACTCAAAATCCTGACATCAAGTTCCATGCTCGACCAACGAACCAGCCAGGTGCCCCAATAACTCATTATTTTTGATAAGAAAAATATTTGTTTATCGTAGACAAATGCAATAACACAGAAAAGCCCAAAAAGAAAAACAAATCACTCAATGTTGGTATTACATGATGGCAAATATTTTCCTTTTTATTTATTTTATTTTATTTTTTTTATTTTCCTATTTTTTTAACTTAAGTTCTATGCCTACTATGGGGCTTGAACTCCCAACCCCAAGATCAAGAGTTAGGTGCTCTACCAACTGAAGCAGCCAGGCACGCTAATATTTACATATTTTTAAAAACAAAATTGGGTTATCCTCAACATGATGTTTTCTAATTAATTTTATTAATTTAATATATCATGTATGTCATGTTACTAAATATTTCTGAGAATATTATTTTAATGGTTGATCATTTCATTGTGGGGCCATAATTTAACTAGTTTGCTAATTTATTTTTTTGATGATTATCTATTTTTCAGAGAGAGAGAGAGCGCAGAGGAGGGACAGAGAAGGAGACAGAGGCTCTGAAGCGGCTCTGTGCTGACAGCAGAGTCTGACGCAGGGCTTGAACTCAGGAGCCTAGCTGTAAGATCATGACCTGACTTTGGTGAAGCTTAAGTGACTGAGCCACCCAGGACCCCAATTGTTTTCTGATTTAAAACATTAAGTTGAGAATGTTTTCATATTCTTGATGATCAGTCGTTTTACTTGTTTATTCAACAAAAATACCACCTTCTGCAGGGTGCTTAGCTTTTGCACAGAGGGAAGACTCCCAAAGAGGAGATGCTCACTTTAGGAGAACAGTTATTGAGCCCCCAGGGGCTCCTCCTGCAAAGTTTGCCACTGGAAGATGTAGAAGGGCAAACTAGGAAGGTAGAATCCACAACTTTTCTAGTCTTCTGCCCAGGTTCTCCCTGAGGCATACAGATACCCCAGGAAGCCCAAGTTTAAGGATACGAACACACTTTGAATATGGTTAAAGTTGAAAGGGGGGTTCCTTATTCCTCAAGTTTCTTAGGTTGCGTTAATGGTAACACCTTGTAAATCTAGGACTCTGGATTATGTTCCTGCTGGCCAGTTCCTGGTTCTCAGTTTTACTATATCTCAAACACTTATATCCCTGTGGTTGGATATGTCCATTTTCTCCTTAGCCTTGTGTTTAATTGGAATATAGAAACAGGGTTTCCCATTCCCTTTCTTATCCTAAGGTTTCCAAAGAGAAAGAAAAGGTCTCAGATGGATATATATTCTAGCATTTATTGCAAAATGAAGTTGAGTTCCCAATCTGGGAAAATAACAAAACAGTCATTTTATACCTCTTTGGGGGAAAAAAAAATCCCTCTTTGGGCACATGGTTGGGGCAGGGGGAGATTTGTCTAGATAAGTTGGAGTCACCTGTCCACTTACTGTGACCATTCTTTTTCCATGGCTATAGAGATGATTTCTGAGCTGGAAAAGTCCTCAGCTTATGTTGGTTTCTGGTTTCCCCAGGGCTTTGTGGGGAGAAATTTTTTTTTAAGAAAGCTCTACACCCATTATGGGGCTTGAAGATCAACAGTCACATGTTCTATTGACTGAGTCAGTCAGGCACCCCAAGACCTTTATAAAAGTGCATACTCAGATGAAAAACTCAGTACCCTCAAAACCTCCCTCCGGGCAGATATAAGGTCTCTGCCCCATTTAGCTATCTGCCTGAACATATAATTGGTCTTCCTGGAGCCAGCCAGCACAGGGGAAGCTTGCTCCTTCAGAGTCTAGTCAGAACTCTTTGATTCCCTCTGATTCTCAGCAGCCCAGCTGGGTTGGATGCAATTTGAAACTTAGAGCAACAAGAACTTTGAGGGTCCTTCTGGATATGACCCCCAAACCAAACTCTCCTTTAACAAAGTTACAAATGTATAGGCACAAAGACCAGGAAACTTGCAAGAAAGATGAAATGGGGTCTGCCCAAGTTAGAATCCCCAGGTTCCAATTTCAATTCTGTGAAGAATGTGCTGTATAACCTTGGGCCTCCATTTCCCCAGGAAGAGGACTACAGACCAACCCTGTGATTTTCCAGTTGTTTTCTAATTCACTTGCTCTGAGAAAGAAGCTGTGTCCACTTCCATTGTCATGCAACTGAGCAAGTGAATTTGTGTGGGGTGCTATCAAGCACTGCCTGGGGAGCTTGTGCAATAGTACTTGTTCACCACATGTCTGCACTGGTCGCACCTGACTGTGCAGCACCACTGGAATTTGCAGTTACAGCTGCTGATAGCCTCAGTTCTTCTCTCTTCCACCTGCAAGCCACACTCGGTGCACAAGCGCCCACAGCTGCGTTGCTCCCACCTAGACGTGTTGTGGCTGTTCTGCAGACACTCCCGACCTTCTGTGCCATAGATGCCCAAGCTGGAATTGCGGGTACAGTAATCTGGAGATTCCTCCAAAAAGATCAGCTCGGCCTCTGCACTAGGAAGGAAGGCCTCGGTGGGTGCCCAGCAGCTGTCAGCGCTGTTCCCAGCCCTTAACTGCCGCTTATCCATCTCGATTTTCAGAGCCCGTTCGTACTTGGCCTTCAAGTAGTCTCCCATCTCCCGGAAGTCAGCCAGTTGCAGCCAGCATGTCTGGATACTGCAGCTTCCAGAGATGCCATGACATTTGCAGGTCCTTTTCATGATGGCTCTCACTGCCTTCAGAGAGAAAAAGAGAATGAAAAAGAGAATGGCTATGGAGGACCAAAGGCTAGTAATTAAATGGGATATTTTAGGGTTGTGCTTCTTAACTTTGGAGGGCATCAGGATTACTGGGGAGGCCTGTGAAAAACACTTAGTCCTGGGTCTCCCACCTCAGATCTTCTCAATTGGAATATTCAGGGGTGTAAAGGCCTTGGTGTGGGTAATTTTAAAGCTCTCTTGGGTATTCTTCAGGAGAGTCAAGCAAGTGCTGGGAAGGTTACTGGAATCAGGAAACCTAGGTTCTAGGGCCAACTCCATCACCTGCTGAAGTTGTTTCTCTCTCTAATTGGAATAAGAATGATCAAGAAAGTACTGTGTAAATTAAAGAGGAAAATATGATCATTGGCACTGTTATTGTCTTGAAAGTGGGACCTGGACTTACTTGTAAGGGTTTGGATTTGTCCTCTCCCAGAGGGAAGGGAGGAGCTCATGGAGTCTGAATGCTTACCCCTGAGGCAATCACCCAGGAGTATAATTAATTGCCTTGAAAACCTCTTCCCCTTGCGCTGGGCAACTAGGTCATCCAGATATAGGTTCAAAGGGAAATTATTCTGCTCTTAGCACTAAATCCAACTTGCTTCCAGAATTGAGTTCAGAACACTCCACAAGAAGGCTTGGGGGAGAATAGACCCTTCAGAGAAGCTCCAACCAGTTCCAATCTCTCAAAGCCCAGGCATATTTTAGGACACAGATTAGATGAAAACCCCGCATCAATTTCCTGGAACATGCAGTTGAAATGGGGAAAATTTTAAGTCCTGGAAGCAAGGCTTTGGTACTATATTGTTTTGTGTTCTCAGAAACCTGCCTGTGGAAGGGGCTAGACCATAATGTTTAGGGATAAGACTAAAGTAGTAGATCTGAGTTTATTGCCTGGTTCAGATACTTATTAGTTGTATTGCCTTGGCCAGGCCACTTGGCTCAGCCTGAACTGGCTTTGTCATCCAGAGACTGGGGGTAGCCATCCCAGTCTTGATAAGTGCTGTAAGGATAACATATGGGTATAAGACAGCTCTTCATAAACTGTACAGATGTGAGGCTATTGCCAGTACGGCACCTGCTCGTTCACTGGTGGACTCCTATACCTACCAGCCTGCCTGCCCTATTGTTGTGAAGATTCATCAGGGCTCTGGCATCCTTTCCCTTTTCCAGGCTGTCCACAAAGAGTTTGGAGATCCTTTCCCCAAATTCCACATTGTCGCTGCAGCCTCCCCAGATCCAGCCATGACCTCCTACACATAAGGAAAGAGTAAGTTCTGCACACAATTCCCTGCTCAATTTCAGAACAGTCAAGGTCACTTTGGCTACCCATCCCTCAAGAGCCCTAGAAGCATGTAAAGCTATAGCAGGTGAAACAGGGAAGTGGCGGTGCTCAGGGTGGGTGGGTGAGGTTCTGTTCCCAAAGCCAACTGCTCACCCTCAGGAACTTTCCATCACTAGGTGCTTAGTTTCTATACCTATAGTAAAGGAAGCATACTGAGCCAGGCCTAGAAGGGTCTCAGAGGTTCATTACAGCTCAAACATTCTGGAATTCTGCACTATTATCCTACAGTAGTCTTGTTAGATATGTCTCATTAATGACATATATCTGAGTCTCTTAGATAGTGTACAATTAACTGAGTAGCTCTGGATTATGACCAAGCTGTTCCCAGCCTGAAATATGAGGGTTAGCTTTAAACTCTCTTTGGCCTTCTCATTCCTAGATGTCTTGTTAGTTTAGAGTTCAGTGCTACTTGGTGATCCTGGAATCATGGACTCAGGCTCAATTCTCAGGTGACTATAGGTTCAGGAGCTCCCACCAAGAAGTTGCTGCTAGTATCTAGGGGTTTGAGGGATCTGTGTCCCCCTTTCCATGGAAGACCTTAGCCTGAATGTAGCTCTGTATCCCTCACTTCGTCCCACCCACATCAGAGAGCACAACTTACCTGTTTTCCCATTTTTTGACTCATCACAGCCACAGTTTTCAAAGTCACCCATGCTACAGTTCTTGGTGATGGTGTACATGACTCCAGCAGAGCTGATGGCATGAATGAAGGAAGTCTCCCTGGTGGCTTTGGAGAGAAAGAGGGGGCTGGAAACTTGGGCTCTGATGACCTCCAAAAAGCAGAGGCTTTGGAAAACAAGGATCTTTCTCTCCCCTGTCCTCTGCCTCCTTTGGGTTGAAGAGGATGCTCTTCTACGTGATAGAAGAGTGAAGGTCTTTCCACCATCCTTACTTCATTCACAAAGACATGAGCATCCTCATGTACAGATGGGGAAAGTAAAGCCCAGAGAGACAGTGATGAGACCAAGGCCACTCTCGTCACCACTTGTGCTGGGACCAAGACACTGCTCTCCTGAAAACCAGCCTGGGCTTCTGTCCATTAGCCACTGCTTCTGGTCCTTGCGCAGTGAGGACTCCGTGAGGTGAATATAAAGATATTTCTTTTTGTTTTGTTTTTAAGTTTATTTATTTATTTTGAGAGAGAAGAGAGAAAGAGAAAGAGAGAGGGAGAAAGGTGATGGGCAGAGAGAAGGAGAGACAGAATCCCAAGCAGGCTCTGTACCATCAGAACAGAGCCTGATGTGGGGCTCAAACTCAAAAACCATGAGATCATGACCTGAGCTGTGATCAGGAGTCAGATGCCTGGGGTGCCTGAGTGACTCAGTTGGTTAGATGTTGGACTCTTGGTTTCATCTCGGGTCATGATTTCATGGTTTGTGGGTTCAAGCCCCATGTCAGGCTCCATGCCAGCATCACAGAGCCTGCCTGGGATTCTCTATCACTCCTTCTGTCTCTGCCCCTCCCCTGCTCACTTGCTCTTCCAAAATAAATAAACTTAAAAAATTTTTAGGAGTGCCTGGATGGCTCAGTCAGGTAAGCATCCTACTTCGGCTCAGGTAATAATCTGGAAGTTCATGGGTTTTCATGGGTTTGAGCCCTGTGTTAGGCTCTGTGCTGACAGCTAGCTCAGAGCCTGGAGGCTTCTTCAGATTCTGTGTTTCCCTCTCTCTCTCTCTGCCCCAACCCTAGCTTGTGCTCTGTCTCTCTCCCAAAGATAAACAGCAAAAAAAAATTTTTTTTATTTTAAAATGACCCTTAAAAGAGTCAGATGTTTAATCACCCAACTGCCCCCAAAAGTATTTCTATAAAATGTAATAATGTCTCTATTTTTTAAATGCATGCCTGTATTTGTGTGTTTGTATACACTTAGTTTGCACTGAGTTACATGAAATAAAAATAGGGAAAGGGCTTTATGTTTGCAGCACCTGAGGAGTTTCCCATCTGCTCAGCTGTTGTAAAATCCCAACCACAGAGATGCTGAAAGATGAGCTGCGTCTCATGTGGGCTATGCACGTATGTGTGCACGTATGTGCGTGTGTGTATGCGCCTGTGCAGCTGTTTGTAACTGTGTGTAGTAGTTTGCATAAAAGTCGTTTATATAGAAACAATAAAGAGGTGCCTGAAAAGAGGTGGGGGTAGTAAAGAAGATGATGGGGATGAAGAGAAGTATCTTCCCATGGAGTATACACACAGAATGGGGAGTGTGTGGAAATGAAATGGGACAATGTTTTTTGAAGAGTTTAGTAAGATACCAGCTCAGTAAATGGTACCCACGATCATTATGATTATTACATGGTTCCTGCTTCATGTCAGAAGGACATAAAGATCCTTTACTCTTTCCTAAGCCAACTTCCTAGCCCTCAGTACTCCTGGTGAGCCAAATAGAGCTGGCCTTATTGATGAAATGACAAAACTGGGTTAACAGAAAGGAAGTAACTCATTCAAGTTTGCACAGCAAGGAAATGGCAGATCAGCTGATCAGTGTGATAACTTTTTCATTTCACTGTGCATATATATGTCATACATACAACATATACACATACTGCAAGCCCACCTCCATGCACATATATTCCCTGTGCAGGTGCACAAACTTACCACTTCTCAGCCTGTTGTGAGTGGACAGCTGGAGAGCATTTTCCGGGCAGTTCCAGCGTTCCCAAGCAAATTGGAACTTACACTCCTCAATGCCACTCTGGGCACCCAGGGCCACGCTGGTAGTATAGGTCAGATAGGCCTGGCAAAGGGGAAAGGGCTATGAAGTTCAGCCCTGGCTTAGGTCAGGTCGTCTGGGCTCAGGGGAGCAGGCAGGACTCAAATGGGTTAGCTCTCCATTAAGGCACAATTATGGGTTCCTCTGGGTGGGGGACTTCTGGCATTGTCTCCCCCAGCCCCTCTTTTCTTTCCCCAAAAGACTTCCCTTATGAACCCAGATGAGTGAAAACAGGAGTCAGAGACCCATCTTACCTTAGGACCTGTTATCAGGAAATTGTTCACTGACCTATCAAAAAGAGAAAAAGCGAGGCAAGTGGTGAATGGGGATGATATAATGGGGGTTTCTTGGTGGGGAGTGTGGTGGAGGGGTAGCAAGGACTTACCAGGCAGAGGCACTGAAGATGGCATAGCATATGCCCACAGCCACCCTGAGCATGAACAGGTCCCCCATGGCCCTGCTCATCCCCAGGGGACCAGGTCCAGCCCAGGGCCAACTCCAGAGAAGTGAGGAGAGGGCAGGGTTTTTCTCACTATTTATGTGGGGGAAATTCTGAATGGCCAAGGGGGAAAAATCAACAGCTCTTCTCATTTGTCCCTCACTGGCAGGACTGCAGGAGTCACTGACCCAATGGGGGACCAGGAAGGAAGGACTCAGCTCAAAGACTCCAAGGAAAGCCCCGCCCCACCCCTCCCTGCCAGCCCTTCTTCCCTCTCAGGCTGACAGAAGGGCTGAAGCCTTTCCCTACCCTTGAGGCTTCTTTCCTCTATAAATCAAATTTGTCTATTCCTGATTGATGGCTCGTTTCTCAGAATCTTGTTGCCTGGAGCAGATGAGGTTCCTAACCATCAAGGTAGGTCACGGATTCCTCAGAGCTATAGTGTCCACATCTGTCAGTGAGACCTCCCTCTTTGTCCTGCTTTCTTCCCCAGTGTTAATAATCATAGAGGAACCCTATTTGGGGCCCTTTCCTCCTTTTACCAAAGTAACTGAATGCACCTTTCCTTCCCTCTTCCTTGGTGACTGCAAAGTCCTGGAATCATGGGACCATGGAACAGATCACTTTATAGGGCATCTCTGTAATAGGCCCTTCTACCACATCCTACCAAAGTAAGTTCTGACAAATTTCCTTCATTCCTAGAAGGTCTGTCATTTTATATTTGAGAATTAACCTTTGGGCCACCCACAGCTGTATTTGAAAAGATTGATGCCTTTCTTTCTTTCTTTTTTTAACGTTTATTTATTTTTGAGAGAGAGAGGGAGAGAGAGAGGGACCACAAGTCGGAGAGGGGCAGAGAGAGAGAGAGACAGAATCTGAAGCAGGCTCAGCACGGCTGAAGCTGTCAGCACAGAGCCCGATGCAGGGCTCAAACTAAGGAACTGCGAGATCATGAACTGAGCCAAAGTCAGACACTTAACTGACTGAACCACCCAGGCGCTTTAGGACTGATGCCTTTCTGACACCACTTAGTTGCTAGGACATCAGCTCCTTGGGCAGGAATCTCTCTTTTATTTTATTTTATTGTTTTCTTTTTAAGTAATCTCTATGCCCAACATGGGGCTTGAACCCAAGACCCTGAGATCAAGAGTTATATGTTCTACTAACTAAGCCAGCCAGGCACCCCAGAAGTCTCTCTTCTAGATTCACTTTAGTGCTTGAGAAGATGCCCGGATTAGTGAACAGATGGATGGAAGGACAAATGAATGAAAGAAATTTTGGCCCCTAGTAGGGACCTGAGGCACCATTTACGTAAGTTTGGGCACTATAGTGAAAGGATGGAGCTCCTATTTGTTTGGTGAAGCTCTTTTCTAGGGTTGAGGAAGGCAGCCCAGAGAGACAGAGAGGAAACTACTAACAGGATCATGTGACCATGAATATCAAGACCACATCCCAGCCCCCTGGTACATGATTTGGGTGAGAAAGGCAGATCAGGCACTCCACCCCCCCACTCTCCCCAACCCTGACCAAAAGCGTTCCAGGGGCCAATGAGTACTCAGGCTTTTTTTTAGGGCAGTGCACTCAAAGTATAGGCTAGGATTGGTGTCAGTCTGTGAACCTGTTACTGTTACCTAAGTACAGAAATGAGAAGTATTTAGAAATTTTTACAACAATTTGATATAGTAATTCTAGATATGTTGAATCTAATGATAAGAAATTTGGGCTCCTATTTTTTATGTATAGTTTTTCTGTTTCATTTGTCTAAGAGGATAGGTGCAAATGTCCCAAATGCAAAATGTCCTTAATGGACTAAAGCTCTGCCTCTTGGCCCAGCAAGCTGTCTTCCTCTGCTTGCTTGTGGGCTTCTCTTCTTGGGGGAAGAGGTATCTGAGACTTGACTCACTTGGGAAAAGCCCACTGAGTTTGCCTCCTACTTTTCCCAGTCAAGAATCTAATGTTTATCTTCTTAAGACAGCAGGGTTGATTTCCATGCCACTCACTGTCGGGTCAGAACACAGTTAGCCTTAGCCCTAAGGTAGTCCCTCCATCCCCCATAAAAGAGTTAGAAATGACTCCACTTTCACTTCCTGTGTATGAGCACCTGGGTCTTATTGTTCTATATCCCCTAGAGCACCTGACATTTAAGCTGGTACTCTATAAAAATATTCTTTTGTTTTCTCGGCAACGGAGGGAAAGGTAGTGAGCTTTTTGTGTGCAAACATTGTGCATGCTTCTGCTCAGGTTCTCCAAAGTTCACATAATTTCTCTAATGGGAATTTAGGATGTTAAAGAAAGGCCTTTACTCCCAGGTATTAGGAGCTTTCTGCTTTGGCCACTAATTTGTGGTGTGACCTTGGGTAAGCTTTTTACTGTCACATGGATTCAGTTGTTTCATCTGTAAAATGAGGGAATGGGGAAAATGTTGAACAATGAATGACCTCTATAGACTTCCTTTGCTTTCTACATACTGTAATCCTACTTTTAAGGTTTACAAAATTTATTAGTCCCAGAGATAATTATAGGCCAGAAATGGGGAAATCTTGTCTTCCCTAGCTGTTCACATGGAATCATCTTATTTATCTTTGAATCCTTCAGTTGGCCATCAGGATCGATCTGTAAGATATCAGATACCTAGAGAACAATCAATGCTTTCTTCAGAGTGCTTTGGGGCTATGTCTACATAATATCCCTGTGCTGGGCTGATGGATATCCCTCATGTGGACAGAGGGGCCCCTGGAAGGAGAGATGAGCCAGAGATAGGCACTCCACACTGGAGTCTAACCATCATTTACAGTCATTGTGCATCCATTTCCTTAACCCCAACTCTGTTATCTCATTAATTGTCTGTCTGTCTGTCTGTTTAAGTAGCCTCCTGCCAAAGGTTGAGAGTCCCATGCTCTACCAACTAAGCCAGCCAAGTGCTCCTATCTCATTAGGGTTTTTTTTTAAGAGTTTATTTATTTATTTATTTAAAATTTTTAAAAGTGTTTATTTATTTGTGAGAGAGAGACAGAATGCAAGCAGGGGAGGAACAGAAAGAGAGGGAGACAAAGAATCTGAAACAGGCACCAGGCTCTGAGCTGTCAGCACAGAGCCCAACATGGGGCTCAAACTCATGAACCAGGAGATCATGACCTGAGCCGAAGTCCGATGCTCAGCTGACTGGACCACCCACATGCCCCTAAAGTTTATTTATTTAGAGAGAGAGATGGAGAGTGCATGGGAACAGGGAAGGAGCAGAGAGAGAGGGAAGGAAAGAATCCCAAGCAGGCTCTGCACTGTCAGCACAGAGCCTAATGCCTGGCTCAAACTGATGAGCCCTGAGATCATGATCTGAGCTGAAACCAAGAGCTGGCTGCTTAACCGACTGAGCCACCCAGGTGCTCTTTATCTCATTCGTTTAAAAAAAATTTTTTTTTAATACTTATTTTTGAGAGAGACAGAGACAGAGGGTGGAGGCGAGGAGCAGAGAGAGAGAGACACAGAATCTGAAGCAGGCTCCAGGCTCCAGGTTATCAGCACAGAGACCGACATAGGGCTCAAACTCACAGACTGCAAGATCATGACCTGAGCCAAAGTCAGATGCTTAACTGACTAAGCCACTCAGGTGCCCCTCTCTCATTAGTTTTTAAATGATGATCCAACGCTTGGTTTCTCTTTCCCAGGTAGGGAAATCTGGATCTGAAGACCAGAGGAGATGATGACAGGGAGGTAGAGTGGGTCTTTCACAAGATAATAGTGTCTCTGAACCAATGGCATGCTGGTAGGTAGGTGTCTAACAACCAGCTTTGGTGTGACAGGAGCCATGATTGGTAGTGTTGGTGATTTCCATTGTATAAATACTCCCACCCTGGCCTATTTCAAACTACCAACATGGACTTAGAAGAAATGAACAGTATCACATCATTATATAGTATATAGATATAATAGACATATCTATATCATCATATAGATATAATAGACATAAATAATCTTAAGAGTATAGATAATAGTAAACTGCAGACAATAATTAGGAAAAGATTAGTTTTGAGTACTTGTCACATTGTTTGAATATAATTTATGTAATTAATTTTTTAAAAGATTTTATTTTATTTAAACATTTTGTTTAAATGTTTATTTTTGAGAGAGAGCAAGAGAGGCAGAGCATGAGCAGGGGGAAGGGGGAGAGAGAAAGGGAGACACAGAATCTGAAGCAGGCTCCAGGCTCTGAGCTGTCAGCACAGAGCCCAATGCAGGGCTTGAACCCACAAACCATGAGATCATGACATGAGCTGATGTCGGAGCTTAACCTACTGAGCTGCCTAGGGTGCCCCTTACGTAATCTCTACACCCATCGTGGGGCTTGAACTTACATCCCCCAGACTGAGAGTTGCATGCTCTACCAACTGAACCAGTTAGGTGCCCCTATTAATTAATTTTTTAATAACTGCTGTTTAACAACCGGTTTGCAAAATTTCTGAAAATTTACTAGTCAGCTTTCTGAGCTGGGACAAACTGCACCCTCAGCACACCACTGGAGCCCTGTGTTCTCCCTCTAGGCTATTGAGAGATACAGTGCAAAATATTTTTTTAACGTTTCATTTATTTTTGAGAGAAAGAGAGAGAGAGTAGGAGGGGGCAGAGAGAGAGGAAGACAGAAGATTCAAAGTGGGCAGTGAACTCAATGTGGGACTTGAACTCACAAACCACTGAGATCATAACTTAGTCAAAGTTGGACACTCAACCAACGGAGTCACCCAGGTGCCCCCATGGAAAATATTTCTAGTGGAATTTAACACCAAATATTTTTCTATTCCATTTATCACAAGGTTTTAACTCTTGCTGAGGTCTAAAGCTTGCTACCCGCCCTCAAGGAGCTCAGTATCTTGTAAATAGAGGCTAAGGTGTATATCTAACTATGATGGAGGGCAGAAAGTAGAATACAATGAGTAAATGCATGTACCTCTGGAAAGATTTTCATAGAAAGGAGGTTGGATCAGATAATTTTGAAGGCCTCTTCTACCTCTAATGTATGGGATGTTGAGGTTTCAAGAATCCCATGGGAGATTCTGGGGCTATAATAAATGAGGAATAAACCAGAGTCACCCTTGTTGTATCCAGCTTCAGAAAATACTGAGGCCTTGGGGTGCCTGGGTAGCTCAGTTAGTGAAGCTAATTGTCTGACTCTTGATCTCAGCTCAGGTTTTGATCTCGGGGTTGTAAATTCAAGCCCCTTGTTGGGCTATAGGATGGGCAGGAACCCTACTTAAAAAAGAGAATTCCAGAGGCAATTCATAGGACACAGAGTGTATGATCTAGAGAGTCCCATTTTATGCGGTAACTGAGGCCCAGAGAGAGGAGACTTATTCAGGGTCGCAAAGTGAGTTGAAGCCAAGAAAACCTGGATCCTACCATCCTGGTGTGCCCATGATTGAGGGATTTCTCATGGAGTGGGACTTTCAGTGCTTAAACCTGGACAATATTGGGCACACCAGGTGGTTGGTTACCCTACAGTGATGATGGTGTGCATTCCGGTGCCTCTTTCCATTGTGTACTCTAACTAAACTCCCAAATCCCTAGTCCGCCACTTTCTTTTCTAGGCTCCCTCCAGGACTCTGACCTACAAGCACTGCTTAGGTTGTGGAGCAAACTGCAGTGGGGGTAGTGATGTGAGAGGGTGGTGAGAGGGTGGAGGTGGCTGAAGAATGCCAGAAGAGAAAGAGGTAGGATTTCTGACTTTTTACACTCATCTGTTAATTAGATAAGCAGGGGGAGGAGGTGAGGCAGCGGGGAGAATGGCCTCCATGCATATTCTTCCAAACTGTGATACTGAGCAAAGCTCAAGGATTTTCAGACTCTGGTCTCCACCTCTTCTCCTTGGAAATTGTCTCATCCCACCCCCTGGGGATCCTTGACTTCCAGTCCAAATGCCACAGCTGCTTGAGCTCCCCACCCTCCCTTTGTCACCCCCATTTTAGCTACAGCAACTTGCAAAGTTCCTCAATAATATGTCCAAGGAAGGAAGAGGAGAATGCTTGAAGTTCTCTATCCCATTCGGATCCAGAGTTCCAGGTGTGGAGAGGAAAATAAGAGGCCCTTCCGTGTGGAGAATGGGAGCAGTTGGTGGTCTGCTGAACACATGGGCCTGGGAGGGCTGAGGTGCATTAGAAGGGATAAATATGCAGACCGTGACTACATCTGTTTCAGATTTGAAGATGTTGCTCTCTTCGTTCTGGAAGCTCCTTAGGGCTGGGCCTTGTCCATCCCAACCACACGGGATCTCTCCTAGGATAGCAGCATATTTCTCCCATTGGATCGAGGTGCCCAGATGACAGTTGCTTCATCTTCACTATTAGCCTGGGGAGGTTTGGAGATGGAGGGGCTCCTCTAAGGAGAGATTTCAGGTGGCTAACTGCCTTTATTCTGTTTTTTATTCTCTCCCCATTCTGAACTCTTATCTCTGGGCACTGGATAAGACACCAACATTTCTGATTAATGTTTCTTGACTGATTGTTGGGAAAGAAAGTATGGAGATAATTGTGAGGTTCTATTAGTTTTCAGAGAACTATCCATCTATCTATCCATCCATTTATTTATTCTAAAAAATATTTATCTACCAAGTTCAGGCCAGTACTCAACACTTATGGGTCTAATATGAATGAATTATCCTTAGTTGATGTTTCTATCCTAAGCAAGCTTTCAGTCTGGTCTGAGAGAGAATTTTAAACAATTTATAATAATACAGTGATGTAAATCAAGTACTCTTTTGGAGCTGGGAATGAGTAACGAGGCAATTCCAGACAGTGGGACTTCTGATAGAGACCTGCCATCTAGTGGCATTGAGTGGTACAACAGGCTCCTTGTTGCTCAGTTGGAAGCTTCGCTACTGCATTGTCAGTCTTTATGAGCACCTGCCTAATGGGTAGCCAGCCCAGTGTGTGACACTGTGGTGCATAAATGATCTCTGTTCACGAAAACCTTGAAGTGTGCATGAGACTATAAGGAATAATTAAAGAAGTTATTAGCCAAATAAATATTTGAGGTAAGTGCATGAACAAATGAGCTTTAAAAATTTTTAACGTTTATTTATTTTTGAGAGACAGAGACAGAGGCCTGAGGGGAGCCTGGATGGCTTAGTTGGTTAAGTGTCCAGCTTCAGCTCAGGTCATGATCTCACAGTCCTTGGGTTTGAGCCCTGCGTTGGGCTCTGTGCTGACAGCTAGCTCAGAGCCTGGAGCCTGCTTCGGATTCTGTGTCTCCCTCTCTCTCTGACCTGCCTCTGCTTGTGCTGTCTCTGTCTCTCAAAAATAAATAAAAAACATAAAAAAGTATATGTGATTCATGCTCATTACAAAAAAATAATAAAATGGAAATATGTAATGTAAGGTTTGATTCTCTCCCATATATGCTCCCTGTAGGCAACCATTATGAATAGTTTAGTCTGGATTCTTTTCTCTACATATATAAATGTTCATATATACATAATGTAATTTTATTTGTTTTTATTTATTTTAAAGTTTTTAATGTTTCTTTATTTTTGAGAGAGAAAGAGAGAAACAGAGTGCAAGCTGGGGAGGGGCAGAGAGAGAGACACAGAACCCAGAGCAGGCTCCAGGCTCTGAGCTATCAGCACAGAGCCCACTGTGGGGCTTGTACCCACGTACCGTGAGATCATGATCTGAGCCTAAGTTGGATGCTTAACTGACTGAGCTTCTCAGGTGCCCCTTGATGCTGCTAGTATTGCTTCCATATTTCTTACTTACTTTTTAAGATTTTATTTTATTTTTATTTAGTTATTTTATTTTAGAGAGAGAGAGCGCGCGCACACAAGCATGGGAGAAGGACAAAGGGAGAGAAGGGGAGAGAATCTTAAGTAGGCTCCATGCTCAGCTCAAAACCCAACTTGGGGCTCTATACCATAACCCTAGGATCATGGCCTAAGCCAAAATCAAGAGTCAGACGCTCAACTGACTGAGCCATCCAGGCCCCCCTCCCCAATTTTTTAAGGTAATTTCTACTCCTATTATGGGGCTTAAACTTACAACTCTGAGACTAACAATCACATGCTCCGGCGACTGAGCCAGGAGGCATCCCCTACTTCCATATTTGTAACAAGATCTATCCATGGAGGATGCGGGTTTGCCTCTTTTTTCTCTCCCTACCTACCAAATATAAATCCATCTTTCTCATCCTCCCATCTCCTATTTAAAGGAGAGTCATGTGGTAAACCAGGCTTACTTTTCTTTCTAAACAAGTCCTTTTGTTTTCCCTAGAATGAATAATTTTTTATTCTTTTATTCTTTGCTTGTTTTCTGTGTAGCTATCACCATACCAAAGCCCAAACTATGCCTCTTACCTAAAATGCCTCTCAAGACATTTAGCTCTCAGACCTGCTCTAGTCATTTTAGTATCTTCTTTCACTGTCAGGATAGGGGTTCACTTTGCTTCTTCACTTTGTTGTACATGTTTCTTCAGTATTATGTCTTTTTATCTCTGTTTACTCCGTTATTTTGATGGGTAACATATTTTAGTGGTGTCCAGAGAATGGGTGCATAGGAAACAAATTTTCTGAGACCTCACATGTCTAAAAATCTTTATTTTACTCTCACTTGATATTAAAAACTTTTAAAATAAAATTTTAAAGTTTATTTTGTGAGAGACAAAGAGAGAGAGGGCATGTGCACACAAGCAGGGGAGGGGCAGAGAGAGAGAAGGAGAGAATCTCATGACTGAGCCAAAATCAAGAGTCTGACACTCACCTGATTGAGCCATGCATGAACACCTAAAATTTTTTTAAAATTAATACTTTGGTAGGGTATAGAATTGTAGGTTGGAAATAATTTTCCCACAGAATGTTGAAGTCATTGTTCCAATGTCTTCTAGTTTCCAGTATTACTGTTGAGAAATCTTATGCCATTTTGAATGCTAGTCTTTTGTAGGTTACCTGTGCTTCTTCCCCAAACTGTCCTTGGAAACTTCAAAAAATTTTTTTAAATGTTTTGCTTATTTTTGAGAGAGAGAGAGCATGAGCCAGGGGAGGGGCAGAGAGAGAGGGAGACAGAGGATCCAAAGCAAGCTCTGAACTGACAGCAGCGAGCCCGATGCGTGGCTCAAACTCATGAACTGGGGATAATGACCTGAACTGAAACCAAGAGCCAGACTTTTAACTGACTGAGCCACCCCCAAGGATATAATTCTTAAAACGTTTTCTTTCCTACCTTATCTCTTCTTTCAAGTTCCTTTCCGCCTCCTACAACATTAAAATCTTCTCTCACAAGTCTGGTGATGCTAGTCTGTGCACTCATACTTAAAAATGAGGGACTAAAGAAGTTGGTAGGAAGCTGTTTGTATCTGGGTGAAGTTTACTGAATGATGTACTTAACTCTAGAGTGATAAGGTAGGCTTCTAGCTAGTTCACTGTGAAATGCCAAGCATCAATATTTTTAAGTCTTTCCTCTAGGGCTGGCCAGTAAACCCAGGGTAAGTCCAGAGATGCCTTTCAATTTCTTGTCAGAATTCTGGGGGTCATATGGGAAAGGGACTAGGAGCTCTCACCATTCAGATTTATTTGATGGCTTACTCTCAGTTGTGTCTGGCCTCCCAACCTACAAATTTTTTTTGAGTGGGTGAATAGCAAGGAAATTTCCAGGCTTTTCCTGCATGGGGGATGAAATATGGGAGTCTAATCCGCTCCCTAGTCAAACATTTAACCTACTTACTTCTATGCCTTCAGAGGAACTAGGCCTGTCAGACTTCTGAGCCTTGCTAGGATTTGGTGCCAGGTATTTCTTTGCTTCTCTTGTGTAGGCATTTGGTTCTTGGTTTCTCAAGACATTTATTTGTTTGTTTGTTTGTTTAACTACTTATTTATTTAATTGACTTGTTTACTAAGTAAGTAATCTCTATACCCAACATGGGGCTTGAACTCACAACCCCTATATCAAGAGTTGTGGGATGCTTGGCTGGCTTAGTGAGTAGTGTATATAGCTCTTGATCTCGAGGTCAAGAATTTCAGCCCCTCGTTAGGCACAGAGCCTACTTAAAAAAAAACCAGGGGTGCCTGGTTGGCTTAGTCACTTCAGTGTCTGACTCTTGATTTCAGCTCAGGTCATGATCTAATGACCTCATGTTTGTAAGATTGAGCCCCATGTCTAGCTCTGCGCTAATACCACAGAGCCTGCTTGGAATTCTCTCTTTCCTTCTCTTTCTGCCCCTCCTCCTGTCACACATGCATGTGCCTTCACTCTCTCTCTCTCAAAATAAATAAATAAGGGACATCTGGGTGGCTCAGTTGAGCATCTGACTTTAGCTCAGGTCATGATCTCACGGTTCGTAGGTTTGAGCCCCATGTTGGGCTCTGTGCTGGCAGCTCAGAGCCTGGAGCCTACTTCGGATTCTGGGTCTCCCTCTCTCTCTGCCTCTCCCCTGCTCATGCTTTGTTTCTGTCTCTCAAAATTAAATAAACATTTAATAAATAAATAAATAAACGTAAGATAAAATAAATCTTAAAGAGAAATGGAATTTTTATGCTGGAACCTCCTTCAGCAGAAATCAAAAGGACTGCACATGTTTGGAATTAGTCTGCTGCTTTGCACGCTGCATGCAGCAGAGGTCAAGAGGATAGCCATATTTTCCGAATGAGGCTGCTCCTGTGCCTGCCTCAAAGCCCCGTCCTGCAGAGGTCAGCAGGGAGCCCTTGGGCTTCCTTCACATGACTTTCTGCCTCCATCAGCAGGGGTCAGGTGATAGCCCTAGAACTTCTAGCAAGAAGTTCTTTCCCACTGATACCGCCTCATTGCAAAGATTCGCCTTGCCCTGTCAATCACGACTAGAAGCCCAGGAAGCCCCTCATCCTCAGACTGTGCATCCTGCTATGCTCTGTGTATCCTCCCTTCTGGCTCCATCTCTTTCCCCTTCTTATCTCCTAAAACCACTTCACTGAATCCTCTAGATTTTGCAGTCAGTCACCAGCATCTTTCCCCGAATCCTCAACCTCTTCTAATGTTCCCTTCTCTTTCTTGCTTTAACTGAATCCTCCCTCCGGACGTTGTTCCTTGCAGCCCTCCCAAGGAGTCACTCTTTTTCTCCTAAACTTGTGCCACTCAAGTCTTGCTCACTACTCATTGACACTCCTGGACTATTTTTCCTCTCTCTTCCATAAAAACACCCAGCTTTGTATCACGAGTTGTTCATCCTTCCTACTCATTTCTCCTCTTTGTGCAAAGAGGAGCCTTTTGTACAAAGGCTATCCTTGGTACTCCTCCATCTCCAATCTCTTCAAGATTTTAGGTCCTGGCTCACGGTAAGTCTGTATTAGCTATCTGTTTTGGTGTCACAAATTACCCTCAAAACTACTGGCTTAAAACAACAAACACTTATCATTCTCATAGTACACATGGGTCAAGATTCTGGACACTGCCTAGCTGGGTGGTTCCCGTGCAAGGCCTCTTAGGACCGCCTGATAACGTGGCAGCTGGCTTCCCCCCCAGGGTGGGCGGGGGTAGGGGGAACCAAATGAAGGTGAGAACAAGAGCACTTGTGACAGAAGTCACAGTCTAGTTGTAACTAATCCCTGAAGTAACGCCCCATCATTTCCCCTGTGTTTTATGTGAGTCCACAAGTCCAGTTCATACTCAGTGAAAGGGGTTATACAAGAGTGTGAATACCAGGAGGCAGGAATCATGAGGGACGGTCTGCGGGGCTGCCTACTTACTTCAGTCAGCGTTCTGCCTCCTTGATGATTCACATCCCTGCAACATGCAAAGTACACTTTCCTCCCCACAGATCTGTGAGGCACATGATTAAAGGGTCTATTGGTTGATTTAGTAGTATTCTGAGGCCTCTCCTTTAACTTTTCTGAGGTTTTAACAATAGGTTTTTTGGTCCTCAGCTTCATCTTTAAACCGCATTTTTCTCAGTGTCCTGGATTTAATCTCTGCTCAAAAGCCAATTTTTTTTAAAGTTTTTTTTTTTTAATTTTTTCAATGTTTTTATTTATTTTTGATACAAAGAGAGACAGAGCATGAGAGGGGGAGGAGCAGAGAGAGAAGGAGACACAGAACCGGAAGCAGGCTCCAGGCTCTGAGCTAGCTGTCAGCACAGAGCCTGACACGGGGCTCGAACCCACAAACGTGAGATCTGACCTGAGCCGAAGTCGGAGGCTTAACCGACTGAGCCACCCAGGCGCCCCCAAAAGCCAATTTTTAATTTTTTTTAATTTAAATTTTAAGGAAGCTGTAGTCCCAATATGGGGCTTGAACTCACAACCCCAGATCAAGAGTCGCATACTTGGGCCACCTGGGTGGCTCATTCAGTTGAGTGTCTGACTTGGGCTCTGATCATGACCTCACAGTTCATGGGTTTGAGTATCACATTGGGCTCTGTGCTGACAGCTCAGGGCCTGGAGCCTGCTTCAGATTCTGTGTCTCCCTCTCTCTGACCCATCCCCCACCCCCTGCGCTTGCACTCTGTCTCTCTCTGTCTCTCAGAAGTGAATAAACATTAAAAAAAAAAAAGTCACATGCTCCACCAACTGAGCCAGCCAGGCTCCCCATCAATTCTTCATTTTAGCATCATTTGCTGTCTAGAGAAGCTACAGATCTTAGAAACTACCAAGTCCTTGCTCTTTTTGTTTAACAATCCTTCAATTTATCTTTCTCCTCTCACATTTACTATGATAAGTAACAATAAACCAGCTGGCATCTTCAACACTTTGCTTTGGAAATCTCCTTAGCTAAATCACCCTGTTCATTAAGCCATATTTTCTACTTATCTCAAAAATGAAAACAACAGTGTTACTAAAATTTCTGTCCTTATAAAACAAGTACTCATTTTCTTCCAGTTTCCAAAATGATTTTTCTTACTTTCCTGTAAGCTCTCACCATGGGCCTCCTCAGAGTTCAAAATTCCACAAAAACCAACCTCAAGTCTCTTTAAACTTTCATTAAAACTCTCCTCAAAGCCATTGACCTTTTCTAAGGCAGTGCCCATATTTTTGGTATTTAAAAAATTTTTTTAACGTTTATTTATTAAAAATTTTAAAAAAAATATTTATTTATTTTTGAGAGACAGAGAGAGATAGCATGAGCCGGGGAGGGTCAGAGAGAGAGGGAGGCACAGACTCTGAAGACAGGCTCCAGGCTCTGAGCTAGCTGTCAGCACAGAGCCTGATGCGGGGCTCGAACCCCCAAACTGTGAGATCATGATCTGAGCCGAAGCTGGATGCCCAACCCACTGAGACACCCAGGCGCCCCAATGTTTATTCATTTTTGAGAGACAGAGTGCGAGTGAGGGAGAGGCAGAGAGAGAGGGAGACACGGATTCTGAAGCAGGCTCCATGCTCTGAGCTGTCAAGTTTGGGGCCTGAACCCATGAACTGTGAGATCATGACCTGAGCCAAAGTCAGACGCTCAACTGATTGAGCCACCCAGGTACCCCAGTGGGTTTTTTTTTAATGTACCCTACTTGTGGTTTCCAAAATCTGTATTAGTTTTCTGATGCATCATGGCAAATTACCAGATACTTAGTGGCTTAAAACAACAAATATTTGTGATGTCACACTGTTTCTGTGAGTAAGGAATCTGGGCATGGCTTAGTTATGTACTTCTGGCTCAGGATCTCTTACGACGTTGTACACAGGCTTTGGCTGAGACTGGGGCTTCAAATCTACAGATCTGAGGGGGGTCAGGATGAGGGAATCCACTTCCCAGCTTACTCACCTGGTTGTTGGGCAACTTCATTTCTCACCAAGTAGGCCTCTCCACAGGGTTGCCTCATGACATGGCAGCCCCCCAGGGTTGTGACCCAAGAGAGAATGAGAGGGAGTGCCTACAAGAGAAGCTATAGTCTTTTTATAACTTGATAAGAAAATTAGATCCCATCACTTCTGTAATATTCTATTTGTTATAAATGACTCAATGGTTTAGCCCCTACTCAGGAAGAAGGGATTATTACATAGAGCATGAATACTGAGAAGTGAGAACCATGGGGGTCATTTTAGAGACTGTCAACAACACACTTTCCCTCCATTTTCTTGGTTATTTCAGTATTTATATAGAGGATACTTTAAAGTGTCTGGCCTCTCAGTTCCTTGCTCTTATCTCTTTGGGTGACCTTTTCCACAATTCTTCCTTAGCTACTCCCTTCCCTAGATTATACCTTATGGAATGATTCCATCGTTCCCAGGTTTTGGCACCAAAAAAAAAAAAAAGATTCCAATTTTATATATTTCACTCTCCATCTAGCTCCTCACTTTCCAGCTTGCCTCCTTTGATATCCCAACTCCATCAATCCTTCTGTGCCATGGGGACCTACAGTTAATCAATCTCGTGTCCTCATTTCCCTTCTTACTCAGCGGGAATCCCATTGTCAATCCTATTGATTTCCTTGTTCCATCCTCAACTCCTTTGCCTGGATTCAGTTCATCCTTATCCCGACTTAATGCTCTATAGTGGTGTGGCCAAATGAAACCCAATTAAACTGTCAAATCCATTTCTTTGCTTATTTACTCCTATAACTGCATAACTGAGTGCAGCTAGACAAACACATGGCCATGCTGCTTGGTTTCACTTTACAATCATGACCACAATCCGAAGAGGTCTCTTAACACTGCCGCCAGTCCTACTGGATTTCCTTGTCTGTTTACCCTTCCATTCTCTAGATGACTATTTCATAGCTTCTCTCTCCTCAGTTCTCTATTCTTTCCCTCTTCCTCATACTGTCAATTTACTTACTTCCTGTTTTACTGGGAAAACAGAAATAATCAGAAGAGAGCTTGTGTCAGCTTCCATTGCCACATATGTACATCTGCCTGCATCTGTGCTCTTGATCTCCTTTTCCGAGGCAGTGGATAAAAGGTTGTGCCTCTGACTAAATTAGTCAATCCCATGTATGTCAGCTCCCATCCCTAAATTCTCCTCACTCTATGGGATTTTCCATCAGCATTTAAAAAGAGTTTCCCCCCATCAAAAAATAATCTTTTGGGGTGCCTGTGTGGCTTAGTTGGTTGAGCCTCTGACTCTTGATTTTGGCTCAGGTCATGATCTCACGGTCACGGGATCTAGCCCCGAATGGGGCTCCATGCTGAGCGTGGACCCTGCTTGGGAGTCTCCCTCTCCTTTATAGCAAAGGTCTTTGAAGTTCTCCCTACTCACAGTCTCAAATTTCTCTTTCCATTCTCTCTTAAGCCTAGTTCAATAGTCTTTCACACTCACCATTCCATTCAAACTATTCCAGATTACCATCAATCTCCACATCGCCGGATCTGGGGTTCATTGTCAGTCTTCATTTTATGTGATCTTGCAGCAGCACTTGACATAGATGATCCATGCTCCAACTTGTAACTGTTGTTTCTTTTAGCTTCCAGGACTCCAGGGATGCCTAGTTTTCCTTCTATCTTTCTGGTCACCTTCTCTCAGTCTGCTGGTTCCCTTTCATTTCTCTGAGCTATTAATAATGAAGTGCCCTGAGGCTTATTCCTCAGACGTTTTCTATCTATATTTGCTCTCATTGGTTACTACACCAGAATTATATTTTTTATTAGACTTCATCTGAACTCCAGATTTGTATATCCAACTGCCTACTTGCCATTCTCAAGTGGGGCCTAATTGGCTATCTAGTAGACATTTCAAATATAACTTGTCCAAAACAGAGCTTCCCATTCTCTTCTTCCTCAGCTCTCAGTTTGATCCTCTAGTCTTCCCATCTCAGTAAATGGTAACTCTATCCTTCAGCTGCTCAGGGGAAAAATCATGAAGGAAGCCCAGAATCCTCTTCCACAACCCCACATCTATTCTGATAACAAATCTTATCAACACTAACACATTAGATAGTTTATGTATTAATTTTGTTTGTCTCCCTCACCAGACTGTAAACCCTATGAAAATGGAGTTTTGTCTGCTCAGGGGAAAAATCATGAAGGAAGCCCAGAATCCTCTTCCACAACCCCACATCTATTCTGATAACAAATCTTATCAACACTAACACATTAGATAGTTTATGTATTAATTTTGTTTGTCTCCCTCACCAGACTGTAAACCCTATGAAAATGGAGTTTTGTCTGTTTTATTTACTGTTGTATCTCCAGATCCTAGAGTAATGCCAAGCACATAATAGAAATTCAATAAATGAATTTTATAGATTTTTTTAATGTATATATAGAGAGTGAGCATGTGCACATGAGCAGGAGAGAGGGGTGGAGGGTGGGTAGTGGGAGAGTGAGAGAGAGAGAGAGAGAGAGGGAGAGAGAGAGAGGGAGAGAGAGAGAGAAGGGAGAGAATCCCAAGCAGGCTTCATACTCAGTGCTCAGAGGGGGGCCCAGTAACGTGGAACTGGATCCCACAACTTTGGGATCATGACCTAAGCTGAAACCAAGAGTCAGACACCCAACCGACTGAGCCACTCAGGCAACCCTGTTAAATGAATTTTATAAGATATCTCTTTTTAAATTTTCTTAAAGTCAAGTTTAGTGAGGGATAAATAACATATACAGTAAACTTTACCCTTTTAAAGTATACAATTTAGAGTTTTGACAAGTACATACAGTCATGTAATTACCACTGCAGTTAAGACACAGAACATTTCCATTATTCCCAAAAGTTCTTAGTGCTTTTTTTTTTTAAGATTTTACTTTTAAGCAGTCTCTACCCCCAACATTGGGCTTGAACTCACAACCCCAAAATCAAGTGTTACATACTCTCTACTGACTGAACCAACCAACTGCCCCTCTCAGTGCTTTTTTGCAATCAACACCCTCCCTCATTATAGCCCCTGGTAACCACTGATCTGATTTCTGTGTGGGTGTGGATGGGTATGTAATGTATGAGTGTGTATACTTTATTTCTTAGAGCAGTTTTAGAGTTAAAACAAATTTGAAAGTACAGAGATTTTGCATATACCTCTCTTTCCCCACACATGCATAACCTCCCCCATTATCAGTATCAGTCACCAGCATGGTATGTTTTTACCTATATTGACACATCCTAATATAGGTATAGTGAACTTGGGTTCACTCTTCTGTTAAAAACATTTTTTTAGATGTTCATTTATTTTTGAGAGACAAAGAGACAGAGTGCAAGTGGGTGAGGGGCAGAGAGAGAGGGAGACACAGAATCCAAAGCAGGCTCTAGGTTCCAAGCTGTCAGCACAAAGCCTGACATGGGGCTCAAACCCACAAACTGAGATCATGACCCGAACCAAAGTCAGATGCTTAACTGACTGAGCCACCCAGGTACCCAACGTGGGTTCACTCTTGCTGCTACACACTCTATGGGTTTGGATAAATGTATGATGACATGTATCTATTATTAGAGCATCCTACAAAGTTTCTTCACTGCCCAAAAAACCTTCTGGGCTTCACCTGTTCATTCCTCCCCTGCTCTCCTCTCACACACCCTGCCCCCCGCCCCCCGGCAACCACTATTATTTTTACTGTCTATAGTTTTGCCCTTTCCTGAAAGTTTTATAGTTGGAATCATACAGTGTATTCAGTGTATTCAGATTGGCTTTCACTTAGTAATATGCATTTAAGTTTCCTCCATGTCTTTTCCTGGCTTAACAGCTCACTTCTTTTTAGCACCGAATAATATTCCATTGTTTGGATGTACCATTATTTACCCACTCACCTACTGAAGGACATCTTGGTTGCTTCCAAGTTTTGGCAATTATGAATGAAGCTGCTGTAAAGGACTTGCTGCAGGTTTTTGGGAGAACGTAACTTTTTAACTCCTTTGGGTAAATATGAAGGACAATTGCTAGATTGCACGGTAAGAGGATGGTTAGTTTTGTAAGAAGCTGCCAAACTGGCTTACTAAATAGCTGTACTGTTTTGCATCCCCACCAGCAGTGTATTAGCATTCCTGTTGTTCCCCAACCTTGCCAGCATTTGGTGGTGTCAGTGCTCTGAATCTAGGGCATTCTAATAGGTGTGTAATGGTATCTCTTTATTGTTTTTAATTTGCACTTCCTTGATGACTTACGCTATGGGGCATCTTTTCATGCCCTTATTGTCATTGTGTATCTTCTTTGGTGAGGTGTCTGTTAAGGTCTTTGATTCATTTTTTAAATTGAGATGTTTGTTTTCTCATTGTTGGGTTTTAAGAATTATTTGTATATTTGGATTACAGTCCCTTATTAGATGTGTCTTTGCAAATATTTTCTTTAGTCTGTGGCTTCTCATTCTCTCTCTGTCATGTGTTTTTTGTCACAATACGAAAAATAATTTCATTCATTTATTATTCTAAATTTTGTTAGAACTCATTAGTATAACTCTCTGAACCTCGTGTCTTCTTGGTTTTTTCCCCCTTATTATTATTATTATCATTATCATTATTATTTTGCTTCTACAAGTTTATTTTATTTCCTGCAAATATTTATTTAAATCCCACTCAGTGGTGTGCCTGGGTGGCTCATTCAGTTGAGCAACCACCTCTCGATTTTGGCTCAGGTCACAATCCCAGGGTCATTGGATTAAGCCTACATTTGGCTCTGTGCTGACCATGGAGCCTGCTTAAAATTCTCTCTCTCCCTCTGCTCCTCTCTGCTGCTTGCACACTCTTTCTCTAAAATAGAATAAAATAGAATAGAGTATAAAAAAATAAATCCCAGGGTGCCTGGGCGGCTCATTCAGTTGAGCCTCTGACTTTGGCTTATGTCATAATCTCACATTCATGAGTTTGAGCCCCGCATTGGGCTCTGACAGCTCAGAGCCTGGATCCTGCTTCGGATTCTTTGTTTCCCTCTTTCTCTGCCTCTCCCTACTCATGCTCTGTCTCTCTCTGTCTCAAAAATAAATAAAACATTAAAAAAAAATCCTAATTCGTTAACATGCAGTGTAATACTGGTTTTTGGTGCAGAATTTAGTGGTTTATCACTTATGTACAACACCCATTACTCATCTTGGTGTCCTCTTTATTTTATTTTCAAGTTTATTTATTTATTTTGAGAGAGAGAGAGGCTCCCAAGCTGGTTCTGCACTGTGAGCCTGGAGCCCCACGTGGGTCTCTATCCCACAACCCTTGAGATTAAAAAAATTTTTTTTAATGTTTATTAATTTTTTATCAACAGAAAGACAGAGCACAAGCAGGGGGGCATCAGAGAGAGAGGGAGACACAGAATTCAAAGCAGGCTCCAGGCTCTGAGCAGTCAGCACAGAGCCTGATGCAGGGCTCAAACTCACAAACTGTGAGACCATGGCCTGAGCCAAAGTCAAATGCTCAACAACTGAGCCACCCAGGCGCCCCAACCCTTGAGATTTTGACGAGCTCAGACAGAGACAGAAGCTTAACCAACTCTGCCACCCAGCTGCCCCCTGGTGTCCTCTTTAGAATGAGCTTTGAAAATTCTTCTAATTTCCTCTAGTGTAGTTGATCTATATAGATTTTTAACTTTTTCTTCAATTTTGGTAATTTATATACATATCTCAAAACAGTTTTAAGCATTTTTTCAAATGTTTATTTTTGAGAGAGAGAGAGAGAGAGAGAGTATGAATGGTGGAGGGGCTGAGAGAGAGGAGGACACAAAATATGAAACAGGCTCCAGGCTCTGAGCTATCAGCCCAGAGCCCAATGTAGGGCTCGAACTCTGGAACTGCGAGATCATGGCCTGAGCCAAGGTCAGATGGCTTGACTGTCTAAATCACCCAGGCACACCTCAGAAACAATGTTTTAAAGTAAGCTTTATACCCATTGTGGATGCAGGGCTTGAACTCACGCCCCAAGATCAAGAGTCAGATGCTTAACCCAACTGAGTCACCTGGGTGCCCCATCAAAAACAACTGATTATACCACAAGTAAAATCAGAAGACAAATGAGCCTGGAGAAAAGATTTACAATTCATATTGCAGACAAAAGTTAATCTACCTAATCTAATCTAGCTTGAGCCTAGAAACTGAGAAAAGATCACAGTTTACTAGAAAAATTGACAAGAACATGGGTAGTCCATTCATAGTCAAAGAAAAAAATGTCCATCATATGAAAAGATGCTCCAACTTGGTCATAATGAGAGCAATAGAAGCAGAAACTACACCGAGCTACCGTTGCTCACCTGGTAGATGAGAAAGCACAATTCCAGGAGTATGTTAGTACAGCTATGGAGAAATAGTCACTCATTGCCTTTGCAGAAGGGAATGCAAAATCCCATAACCCTGAGAACCGAAATCTGGAGCTATCTCTATGAAAATTAAAGATGCATTTAGCCTTTAATCCAGAATCCACTTTTGGAATCTATCTGCAGCTACAACCTCACAAATGTGAAATGATATGTACAGGATTATTCACTAGAGCATTGTTTATAAGAGCAAAGGTAGAAACAGCCCAGCATCAGGGAATGGGTAACATAAACTAACCATACAACGGAATACCCTCCAGCCTGAGGAAAGTGATCAGGAGTATTTCCTTTCTATGGACTGTTATAGAGAGATCTCTGAGATATGTTGCTAAGTGTAAACAGAAAGGTGCAAAACAGTGTGAAGAGTGTACCCCTTCTGTATGCATATAGGGAGTAAGAAAAATACATATTAATATTTATTCACATTAGCATAAAGAAACATAGGAATAATAGGGACACTTGACAGGCTCAGTTGGTTAAGCATCCGGCTTTGGCTCAGATCGTGATCTCATGGTTCATGGGTTCGAGAGTCATATCGGGCTCTGTGCTGATAGCTCAGAGCCTGGAGCCTGCTTTGGATTCTGTGTCTCCTTCTATGCCCCTTTCCTGCTCACGCTCTGTCTCTGTCTCTCTCAAAAATAAATAAACGTTAAAAAATGTTTTAAAAAAAGAAACATAAAAATAATATATAAGAAACTAATAAAAGTGGCCTCTTGTAGACTCAGAGATGAGGTACATAGGATATGGATAGATACGGATGAGATGGGAACAAGACTTTTCCATTGTTTTATATTGCTTTGATTTTCAAATGTGAATTATTATTTTAAGAGAAGTTTAAGTGAAGTTATTATTTTAAGAGATATATCCATTGCTATTTAAAATTTTTTTAATGTTTTTTATTTATTTTTGAGAGACAGAGAGACAGAGTGAGCAGGGGAGGGTCAGAGAGAGAGGAAGGCACAGAATCTGAAGACTGGCTCCAGGCTCGGAGCCAGCTATAAGCACAGATCCGGACCTGGGGCTTGAACCCACGAACTTGCCCCTATCCATTAGTATTTAAAGGGCTGAACTTGGGTACCTGGGGGGCTCAGTCAGTTAAGCATCTGACTTTGGCTCAGATCATGATCTCACTGTTCATGAGCTTGAGCCTGGCTCCAGGCTCTGCACTCTCTCTCACTCTCTTTCTCCTTCTCCCTCTGCACCTCATGGGATTCTCTCTCTCTACTCTTCTTTCACACTCATTCTCTCTCTCTCTCTCTCAAAAATAAATAAATAAAATTACTTAATTAAAAAAAGAATTTCCACTTTAAAAAATAAGGGCTGAACAGATGTTCAGTTAGGTGTAGTGGGTTTGATACAATTCAGAATATAAAGACTCTCCTTGCTCTCAGAGAAATTTTATATCTAAAAAATAAAACAATATACATACATATTTAAAAAATAGACAACAGTGAAACAAGGAGAGGGTCTAATAAGTACTAAATGATGGATCTGATCCTAAATTCTGTGAGATTCATGGCAGGGGATGATTTCACCTGGCTCAGTCACAGGGAGGAGGTGATATTGTCTGGACTATTTATTTATTTATTTCTGAATATTTTAAATTTCTTAAAAATATTTATTTTTGAGAGAAAGGGGTTGAGGGTCAGAGAGAAAGAGAGACAGAGAATCCCAAGCAGGCTCCGCACTGTCAGGTGGAGCCCGACGTGGGCTCAAACTCAAGAACTGGGAGATCATGACCTGAGCCGAAGTCAGACGCTTAACCCAGTGAGCCACCCTGGTGCCCCTTGGTTGACTATAAAGGAGAAACAGGAACTGTGCTTGAGAGGAGAACAAAGGTCACTTCAGGTACAAACTCAAGTATAACCTGAATCATAAGTAACCCTTCTGATATTTCTCAAAATACTTAGGGTTGGGTTCAGGGTGAAGCAGGTTTTTAAAAATTGTAGCTCTGCAAACAGTCAGGGAGAGGGTCCCTAGCAGGGGAACCCCAAGGGTAAATGCTCAGAGATCTTGAGGGAGTCCAAGAGAGAGAAAGCTAAGATGAAGGGAGCAGCACAAACCAGACCGGGTGGGTCCTGCATTCTAGGTGCGATGGGAAGTCATTGCACGGTTTTACGTATATGCATGGGGAGTGAAGGGAATCTGACTCACATTTTGTTTTAAGTTTCTTTGTTTTTAAGAAAACTCCATACCCAAAATAGGACTTGAACTCATGGCCTCGAGATTAAAAGTCACATACTCTACTGACTGAGCCACCCAGATACCATGACTGCCTCACATTTTAATTTAAAATTTTTTAAGTTTATTTGAGAGAGAGAGAGTGCGCACGCGCGTGAGCAAGCAGGCATGTGCGCAAGCATGCATGCGTGAGGAGGGGAGGGGCAGAGAGAGAGAGAGGAAGAGGGGGAATCCTAAGCAGGCTCTGTGCTGACAGCACAATGCAACACTCAATCTCACAAACCCTAAGATCATGACCTGAGCCGAAATTCAGAGTCAGACATTTAAAGCTACTGAACAACACGGGCACCCTGACTGACTCACATTTTTAAAAGATCCCTCTGGGGCACCTGGGTGGCTCAGTCGGTTAAGTGTCCACTTTGGCTCAGGTCATGATCTCGCGGTTCCTGAGTTTGAGCCCTGCCTTGGGCTCTGTGCTGACAGCTAGCTCAGAGCCCGGAGCCTGTCTTCAGATTCCGTATCTCCCTCTCTCTGACCCTCCCCTGCTTGTGCTCTCTCTGTCTCTCAAAAATAAATATTAAAAAAGCACATAAAAAAAGATCACTCTGCCTGCTGTGTGGACAATGAGCTGATGGTGGTGGTGCTGCTGCTGCTGATATATTGACTTATCTCTTCCAAGAAGAACTGACCATGTCTTGGTACTTAATTTACCGTTCCCCCTCGTCCCTGATTCCTACCTCACTCTTAGCATTTTCCAGCCTGTGTGACCGGAGGGAAAGAGAGTGATGGTATCACCTGACAAGTCAGGGCTTCATTTGGTGAGAAAGGTAACAGCAGCAGAGTCCATTGGAAATGTTTGATTGGTAGTTGGAAATTTGGCTCAGGATCTAGGGCAAAAGGACAAAATTTTGAAGGTCTAGATTTTGAATCTACAGTGGAGAGAGAACAGTTGAAGCTGTGAAATTGTGTGAGACATCTGAGAGGGAGCTGGAAAAAAGAGCAGAGAACCAAAGACACATCTTCAGGGAGACAACACAGGCACAGGAAGCAGGGGGGATGAATAGGGTAAGGTTGCATCCCCAGGGCAGTGCAGAAGCCTAGGACAGTTTACACTGAGTGCCAGCTAGCACAGCAGTTCTATGGCAAAGGAGTCATGATGGGTTGGAGTACTCAGGAAGGCATGTGGCAGAACCAGACCTTGAATGGACCTTGAAGGATGGGTAGACTAAGTTGATAGAGATGAAAAGCAGGGAGTTACAGAGTAAAAAGCCTAAGAATCTAGGCACAACTGATAATTCTGACCACTGAGTGCGTGTGCAAGGTCAGGGAGTTGTTGGGAGTTTGTGAGAGGAGGTTTAGTCAGGAAGTCTCGGGTGATAAATGTGTGTAAAAAGAACCGAATCTGTTAGTTGATCAACATGCATACTTTTTTTTTTTTTTTTTTTTTTAGCACCTCTGCATACTATGTACCAGGTCAGGTTCTGGGAATATATATAATATAGACCAAGGCCTTGTACTTCAAAGCCTACCTATTGGCAAATCAAACAGGTCTTCACAAGCAAGGAGAAGAGTTTAGACTTTATTCTATGAGACACTTCTCTCCTGTGACCCTATAATGGGAGCTGGATGAAGGGATATCCTCAGCTAGTGGGGGACGCGGAAGGGAGCATAAGCAGAGGGAATGGAGACTGAGGAAGAGTCTACATGAGCGTGTGAGCCTGAGATGTGTACCCACAGACAAGGATGGGGGCACTGGAAAGGCTGGGAAATAGTTGGAGCTTCTGAGAAAGTCTTTTCTTTAGAGAGATTGATGGCTGAGTCATAACCTTTGCAAAGGGAATTCACATTTAATAGGAGTAAAGCCTTTGTGGGGCACCTGGGTGGCTCAGTCGGATAAGTGTCTGACTCTTGATTTTGGCTCAGGTCATGATCTCAGGGTCCTGAGATCAAGCCCTCGGGCTCCATGCTGAGTTTGAGCCTACTTAAGTTTCTCCCTCTCTCTCTCTCTCTCTCTCTCTCTCTCTCTGCCTTCTTCCCCCATTTGCATGTACTCTCTCTTACTCTAAAATAAAATTTAAAAATAAAAACTAAGTTTTTTCTTTAAACTTACTTAACATTTATTTATTTTTGAGAGACAGAGAAAGAGCAGTAGAGGGGCAGAGAAGAGGGAGACACAGAATCTGAAGCAGGCTCCAAGCTCTGAGCAGCCAGCACAGAGCCCGACAAGGGGCTTGAACTCACAAGCTGTGAGATAATGACCTGAGCCGAAGTCAGATGCTCAACCAACTGAGCCACCTAGGCGCCCCTGGACATCATTTTGACCACTCAGAAGCAGACATACAAGTTATTGGTTTCCTAGAGATGAAATCATTCTCTCTGAATTCCTAAATAACTATCACCCAGCTTGCCCTGCAAACTCAACTTGCCTAGAGAAAACAAGGGAAAGGAGACAAAGAGAAATAGGCAATAGGCACAAGGATACAGTCTCAAAAATTCTTCCAGAGCTTGGGATCAGCAGGGATGCAGCTTCCTAAAGATTTTTTTAAAAAGCACTGGACAACCAGAACCAAGAGGCAGAGTGACCAACTCATTCTCTTGTTCCCTGGACTTGCCCAAGTTTAATACCAGACGTTCCACATGGTAAAATTGAGGCAGTTGATTACATTAGGAGGTCTGGGCTTTATCTCTACATCTGCCATTACCTCCGTTCCCCTTGAGTGTGAGTTTATTCTTTGCTTGGTAAGGTCGGGTACCTGTACAAGATGATATCAAAGCACCCTCCCAGCACTAATGGAACAATTTGGAAATTTGCCCATGCTGCTGGGACATCCACTTTCTCTTGGAGCTTTCCCTGAGCTTGGGCAGGACCAGTGTCACCACTGGAGCGTACACCCCAAGGCTCAAGGCCCAGCAAGTTCTTCAATAGACCCTCCTTATAGATAGAGCCTTCTGTGAGTGACAGTAGTCAATGTCTGCAAATAGTATTATTGGCTGTCATCTACAAAATGAAGATGATTATTCCTAGTTGTCAGACTGCTTCAAGGAAAATATAAACCAAAAAGAAATTTAGTAAGAAAAATAAATTTCTCAAAGCTCACAGCTGGCACTATATTCACTTAAATTGTAGCCTATACAATTGTATTGGAGTGATGTGCGGTTATCATTTCTATTCGGAATTTTACTTGGCTAGTAAAAGAATGATTTCTGTCTCTCAATTTCTATTAATAACAAATAGAAAATTTTTCTTTCTGTTGTAAATCTTTTAAGTATGGACTGTTTCAAAAATGGCCTTTTATGCTAGGTTTAAAAGGTCATCATCTTTTGGCAAGAATTTGAAAACCAATAACTTTTTAAGGTAGTTCCTCCTGTTGGATTTTTCCGGAGTTAGTAGGAACATAAGAGCCTATGCTCTGAAGCCAGCCTGCCTGGGTTCACATCTCAGCTCTGTAACTGATGAGTATAACCTGGTGTTTCTGGACTTTCCATTTTTATCTGTAAAACGGGGATGACGTTAATAGTACCTACCTCACAGAGAAGTTATGACGAGTAAACAAGTTGTCATGTCTAAGGTGCTCGGACCTCTGCTTGGCACAGGGTGAGCACTATGTGGGTGTTTCAGTGCAATGTGAGCTTGTCCAGCACAGGGATTTTCATTTGTTTTGTTAACTTGTATATCCCCAGTGCCTAGAAATTTCCCTAGCTCCTAGCAGGGATTCAGTAAGTATTTGCTAAATGAAGGTGTAAGATTTGGAAAAAGGTGTTGAATGCAGTATGTGGCTACTCATGAAAATTTAAAAACCCATGGGATTTATCTAGTTTAATCTTTTGATTTTATTTACTTAAAATTTTTTTTTAATGTTTATTTTTTGGGGGGAGAGAGAGACACACTGAGTGTGAGTGGGAGAGGGTCAGAGAGAGAGGGTGACACAGAATCTGAAGCAGGCTTCAGGCTCTGAGCTGTAAGCACAGAGCCCAACACAGGGCTCGAACTCACAAACTGTGAGACCAGACCTGAGCTGAAGTCGATCAGTTAACCAACTGAGCCACCCATGCACCTCGATTTTATTTTTTTAAGTCATCTCTATGTCCACATTGGGCTTGAATTCATGACTCTGAGATCAAGCAACACATGCTCTACCAACTGAGGGAGCCAGTTTTACCCCCACCTTTTAATTACAAAAGAAAAAATGAGGTCCGGAAAGAAAGAATCTTTCCAGTATCCACATGAACTTTGCTGGCAATAAAATTAAATATCAAATCTTTGTCAGAAGAGAAAAGCACTAGATGGAACCTTTGTTTCCCCACTTTATTTTATGTTTCTTTTTACCAGTCCACTAGTTATCAGAACCTCTCACATAGGGGCACCTGGGTGGTTCAGTTGGTTAAGCATCCGACTTCGGCTCAGGTCATGATCTCAAGGTTCGTGAGTTTGAGCCCTGCGTTAGGCTCCGTGCTGACAGCTCAGAGCCTGGAGCCTGTCTTCAGATTCTGTGTCTCCCTCTCTCTCTGACCCTCCCCTGCTCATGCTGTCTCTCTCAGAAATAAATAAAACATTAAAAACAGAAAAACCAAGAACCTCTCACTTAGAAAAGTTCAGCTTTCAGCTGAATGGTTGCCATGGTACCTGAGAGCACACCAGCCATTGGAGCAGGCACTGTCGGTTTTCTCCCACCGGAACAAAATGCCTTGCATGGAGAGAAGATGAGTAACTGTGTTCGTGCTGTGTCCCGGACTTCCATTTCCACTCATTTGGATGCCTGCTCCTCTTTCCTTCCTCAAAGCTGGAGACCCTGTATGTGTATCAAAAACTCCCATAGCCACTCCAAAAATGAACACTGCATTGATTTTGCACTGAGGCAGACCTGGTTTCAGATCCCTTTCTGCTGCTTACTATGTGTGGCCTTGTTATGGGAGTTGTTCTGTTTTTTAGTTTTGGGGTTTGTTTTGTTTTGTTTTGTTTTTGCTTCCACAGCCAGAGTTTGTGCATCTACAATATGGGCATAATGTCATCACATTCACAGTACAGGCAGACATTAGCAGTAATATGGGGACAACAGATTGTCCAACATGATGAATGCAAAACAAGGCATGTTGTAGTTTCAAGGTGGGTTCTCTGAGAAGCTATTTCTGAGATGCAGAGCAGCAGCCGGGGCATTTATGAGAGAGAGCTCTTGGGGTCAACACTTGTGGAAGGAAGGAGAAAGCAAGACTGGGCAGAAGAAGAAGTGGGTTGTGGTGCAGGCCCAGGGGACGTCTCAGCTGACCTCCCACAGGGAGATCTGCGGCTGGGATGAGCCTGCACAGCTGTTGCCAACCGAGGTGAGGGGCTGAGCTGTTCGTGCTCCCATGTTGTCAGTTATGCAGTCCAGGCCGTCCTGAAGGTTTTCTTCAGCCAGAGCGTTCTGCGGAGAGGGCTGACAGCTGAGGGTCATGGCAGCGTTCCCAGAGGCTGGGGGAGCAAGTCCTGCGTTCCTCACGGGGGATCTGGGCTGTGCAGCACAGCAGCCGTCACTCCAAACTCTGGAACCTGACATAAAGTAAAGATCCCAGGGGCACCTGGGTGGCTTACTGGGAAGAGCATGTGACTCTTGATCTCGGGGTCGGGAGTTTGAGCCCGATGTTGGATGTGGAGATTACTTAAAAAATAAATAAATAAATAAATAAAAAGAGAAGATCCCAGAAGCTTTCAGAGGGGAAACACAGGGCATCCACGAAGGGACAATAAGAACAATGACATCAGATTTCTCAAAAATGCCATTAGAAGCTAAAAGGCAATGGAGAAATGCCTTCAAATATCCCATGGAAATTGATTTCTAACCTAGAATTCTATTCTGAGTCAAACTATCAATCAAATTTGAAGATACAATTAAGATATTTTAGATATGCAGGTTTTTTTTTTTTTTTTTTGAGAGAGAGCGAGTGTAAGTGAGCCAGAGTCAGAGAAAGGGAGAAAGAGAGAATCCCATGAGGTGCAGAGAGGGAGGGAGGGAGGAGCCCCCAGCAGGACTCAAGCTCACAAACCTTCAGATCATGATCTGAGCTGAAGTCAGATGCTTAACCAACTGAGCAACCCAGGCATCCCTAGATATGCAGTTAAAAAAAAAAGTTTATTTATTTTGAGAGAGAGAGTGTGTGCATGGGTGTGTGGTCAAGCACAAGTTGTGGGGGGCAGAGAGAGGGGGAGAGAAAATCCCAAGCAGCCTCAGTGCTGTCACTGCAGAGCCTGTCGTGCATGGGGTTGGATCCCATGAACCCTGAGATCATGACCTGAGTGGAAATCAAGAGTTGGATACCCAACCAACCAGGCCACCCAGGTGCCCCTAGATAAGTAGTTTTAACTTTTTATTTCCCATGCACTGTTTCTCAAGAAGCCACTGGATGAAGAATCCAGGTAGTAGAGGAATTGCCAGGAAGATGTGAAGGGAAGTCTCAGTAGAACTGCTGAGGAGCAGGTGTGTCTGGAGTGGAAGGCTGGGTCCAGGAGGTCTACATATATGGTCTACTCCATATATTGTTTATCATTATGCCAACAGTTAGTAAAACCATGAAGAAAGGTGAAGAAATGATGATTATAAAAGTTGGGGTAGAGGTTACCTCTACAAAGGAGGGTGGAGCTGTGATGGGAGGGGAGCTTTGGAGATGTTGGCAATGTTTTTTTTTTTAATGTTTATTTATTTAGAGAGGGAGCGGGAGAGTGAGCAGAGGCAGGGCAGAGAGAGAGAGAGAGCAGGAGAGAGAATCTCAAGCAATCTCTGAGATGTCAGTGCAGAACCTGACACAGGGCTCGATCCCACAAAGCCTGAGACCATGACCTGAGCCAAAATCAAAAGCCAGAAGCTTAAGGAATTGGGCCTCTCAGGCACCCTGCCATGTTTTGTGTTTTGATTTGAATGATATTGCATGACGATTGCTTTATAACTTTTTTTTATATATACGTTGTTTTTTTTTTTTATAAGCTCTTTGCCCAATGTGAAACTTGAACTCAGTGGTCCCAGGTTCAAGAATCGCATGCTCTACAGACTGAGCCAGCCGGGGACACTAGTTTATAATATATATGCACACATATCTATACTTCATATATGTACTTTATGCCATTTTCTGTGTATATATTGTATTTAAAATCATTTAAAATATTATGTTAAAAGAAAATAAATTACAAATGTAAAGCCCTCCACCCAGTGCCTGGTCTGGCACACAGTATGTGTCCAGTAAGTGTTAGCTGAATATCATCATCATCCTGACCCTGCCATCCATTCCTGAACAAGTGCTTTCAGCTCTTGGCTTCTTTAGAAGAAGGGTGTGAAAGGATGTCTTCCAGAGGAGTGTGCAAATGTGGGGGAAAGTTAATGCTTAGTCAGGAAATAGTTTTATGTCTGTACTGACACAAAAACTGAATCCAGAGTCGCTTGTTCTGAAAACATATCACTGCAGAGAGAAAACTAAGGGATTTTCTATTTTCTCTGCTTCTGCTCTAGCTGTCAATTGGGAGCTTCTGCTGGTCTGTCTCCTTTATTACCTGTAGTTATTTATGAACAGCTCAGTGGGAACCTGGGACCCAGGAAGATGTTTCCTGGGAGCTACTGTTCTCATGAAAAATTTGTAACTCTAAAATACCTTTGGAAATTTCAGATATACCTTTGCATGACCTAACCTGTTTACAGCTTCCTTGTTTTAGTGATTATAAATCTGCACAAATGATTCCTTGTTGCAACAGCATTGCAAAGACCACCAATGAGGAGAAGGACCATCATCCTCCTTCCCATTTCAGAGACCCTGCCTTGGCTTGCTAGACAGAGGTTCAAAGGAGAGGGGACTCAGGAGGTGGGGCTTTACCTGATGGTGACAAGATGCCCAAGAAGAGCAGTGGGAGCAGTGGTTAGCTTGAGGGTTAGTTCCAGATGGAAACTAGAGAGAGGATAGCAGTTACCTTTTGTGGCCCAGAGGCAGTCTCTGATCTTTGGAGGGCAGCCCTTCTTTCCCTCTGAGGACTACATGAACCCCCACAAGGGTTCTTACGGGGCAGATTCTTCTTGGGGACACTTTTCCCTCCTCCTAAACTCACCTAACAGGGAATTAGGCTGATGGAATGGAGAGGGCTCTAGACTAGGAGCCTGGAAGCCTGGGCTTCAGCTCTGCCTTCAAGCAGTTGTGCACCTTGGTCAAATCATTTCACTTTTCAGTCATTAGTCTTCTGAGTATGTCATCCCTGATATCCCTTCCAGATCTTAGAGTTTGTGATTCTAATATCCTGCAAAGCAGGTCAGAGGTAGCATGGTTAACAGGAAGAGCATGTGGGTGTTGAGTCTGGCAATTCTAGGTTTAGTTCCCATAGTTACTAGCTATGTGAACTGTGTAAATTACTTAACTGTCCCCAGTCTCATTTCCCAAATTGTACATTTGTAGTTGTACCTACAGTGCAGATCTGTTTTGAGGCTGAAGTGAGAGTGTATGTCCCTGATTCCCAAACTGTGTTGGGGCAACCTAAGGCTCTGCAGTGAACTCACATGGCATCGCCGTGGAATTTGCAAATTTCTGAGTGAAGACAAGGACATATGTTGGGTACCAGAGGCAGTTTGTAGCTTCAACATTAGATTGTGCTCATTCCTTGATGCCTTGTGTTGTGGTATCTTCACAAAGTGAGATAAAGGGCAAGTACCACATGAAAATCAGTGTGGAACACAGAATGAGGGGGGTGGTATCGGACCCGATTAAGAAGCTGAGCAGTGTGCAGTAGGTGCACGTATCCCATTAATAAGTAATTGTGGTTATTTAAGAATAAGGAGGCACCTGGGTGGTTCAATTGGTTAAGCATCTAATTCTTGATCTCAGCTCAGGTGATGACCTCACGGACCATGAGATTGAGCCCCACGTTTGGCCTCTGTGCTGACAGTGTGGAGTCTGCTTCGGATTCTCCCTCTCTTCTCTCTCTGTCCCTTCCCTGCTCATGCTCTCTCTCTCTCTCTCTTTCTCTCTCTCTCTCTCTCTCCATCAAAATAAATAAATAAACTTCAATAAAGACTAAAAAAAAGAATAAAATAAAAACATTTTTCTTTTAATTTACATGCATCATTTTTTCAAACAACTACTAAGTTGTGAATATATAAATGCCTCCTAATTTGTTAGGATCTAATTATTTAATATTTTATTTTATTCTTATTTATTTTTTAGAGCGAGAGCATGAATGGGGGAGGGAGCAGAGAGAGAGAGAGAGAGAGAGAGAGAGAGAGAGAGAGAGAACCTTAAGCAGGCTTCATGCTCAGCATGGAGCCCAATGCAGGCCTTGATCCCATGAGCTTGGCATCATGACCCAAGCTGAAAATCAAGAGTCTGATGCTTAGCCAACTGAGCCACTCAGACTTCACAAGGATCTAATTATGTAACAAATGGAGCTATTAGATATTTCTTTTGGCCCAAGGGGATGGAGGAAAACTTATTGAAAGAAAGTTTGGAAACCTCTGATATGTAGAAAGCACTTGGCATATAGTAGGTGCTCAACAAATAGTAGAAATTATTAAGGAAGCTTACAAAAGGGAACAGAGAGCTATCACTTATAGCTTATATCTTATAGTGGTGGGAGCTAAGCAGAAACCAAGAGGAGTTTGACACATCTTTAGAATAATAGTACAAGGCACATAGAAGTGCTGCATAAAGGTCACCTGAATGAGTGAAGGTGTCACAGATAAAAGGTTTTACAAGACACCTGGGACATGACCACTAAGGTGAATAATGTCTATTCCTCATAGCCTGTACCTTGCACGATGCATTTTCCAAGGATAACCCCAAATAAGAATCCATTTTCTCTAGAAGCTTTTGGTCTTAATCCTGTTTCAATGTGGTAAAATTGCTCTGTTGTAGAATTCCAGTTTGAAGAGTTTGCCACAGCTTCCAACATGTTTCCAAATCATGAAAGACCTGGTCACAAAGTAGGAGTCTGGTGTGGGAGTTAGACTGTAGCAAAAGTGAGCCAGTCATTGGTTTAGCCTGCTTCTCTAGAAAATAGCTATGTTTAAGCCCTTACAAAAACAACAACATGCAACAATCCAGCCAACTACATTCTGTCAATTTTAAGTTTAAAACAATTTAGAAGAAAAGATACAATTATGTTCTCAAGTAGCCTCTGCTTGCAGTATGGAAACAGGGCTCCCTCCTCAAATATTTAGCTCTCAATATTTGAAAGTAGAGTGATTCTCATGCCTTGTTTGCATATCAGCTTTCAAGGGAGAACTTCTACTTGATGGAATCTAGCCTGTCTTAGGAGTTGTGCCTTCCTTTCTCTTGACTTTAGTCACTAAATGCAGTTTCTGAAGCATACATAATACAATCTTTTGTTCTTGGTTCTGTCAAATAATGAGATTTTAATAGCAGGAAGACAGGTTTACTGAGAGCTTTCTTCCTTATAGGATTTAAGTCCAAGAGAACTGTTTGTCTGCTGAGATTTTACTTAAAAACAAAAACAAAACAAAACAGGACACCTTTTGGCAGTTTTCACTAAAAATGGAGGCTGTAGCTATGGAGATAACTTTAATAACTTGCAGGGCACCTGGCTGGCTGAGTTGCTGGAGCACGGAACATCTGATGTCAGGATTGTGAGTTCCAGCCCTACATTGGGAGATTTTACTTAAAAAAAAAAAAAAAGTTGCAGAAACAAATCGGTTTCTTGCCAATCTGCCCCAAGGCATTTTGATCTTTATTATTCTTTTTGGTCTTTGACCCTTCTACTGCTGGTTTAGAACAATACTGATCATTCACTCCGTCTTCTCATCTCCAACTTTCCAATCTGTTGCAGGTGACTCCTTTTTTATCCAAAAGCCACCAAAAAATAAATCTAGGGAGAGGAGATAAACCTTCTCATAACCACTGTTAAACTATGCATGTTTAAGAAAAGTGTTAGGGAAAGGCCTATATTTTCCATACTTCTCTTTTCTTAATTTGAAAATAAGGAGCAATAGGGGAGCAGTGGGGTCCCTCCTGGGGGTCTGTGTTCCTGACAAGTGTTAATTTACTCCATGAAAGCCCTTGCCTAGGTAATTTCAACCAATAGGGGCTTACCCTGATGAGGTAATACTTTCAGCCCATGCTTCATTGGTTGTCCTTCTCCTTACTTGGTGTTCTCCTAGAGTTGGGAAGTGAAGTGGGCTTGTTTTAGGGATAATAGGAGCTTTCCTCCTCTGGCCACTCATGCAGGGAGTTGCTGAAAATAGGTGTTGCTCAGAGCCACTGGAGAAAATCTGGTTCTTTTTCTCAAGCAATTAGATGTTCTCATCTTGAGCCAGGTCTTCTCCCTGGAGCTGTAGAGGTGTCTTCCAGTCTGGGCCTTTATCTCCATCTTTGTCAGTAACTAGGATTCTCAGCATTGAGAACACGAATGAGATGAGGCTAATGCTAAACTCTCAGGAGCTGAGAAAGGAACCAGCCAGTCTTGGGACAAATATACCCCATAATGTTTGTCATCCAGCAACCTTGGGGCCCAGCACGGTGTCACTTCTTAACCCTCTGTGATCCGGGAGCAGTAGTGCTGGCTGTGAGTCAGGCTGATTGTCCTTATGGTGCCTCAACAAAGCTGGAGGGGTGATGATCAGGAAAACTGGGGCTTTTTATCAGCCATCTCACCTCTGTCCATGGCTTTTACTTTGTCTACCTCCGTTGTGGGAAGTTGTATTGTCTACACCACAGTGGTTGGTGTAGATCTTTTGACAAGGAAACATTTGTTGAGCTGTGACTCTGAAAGAACTTGAAGAGCTCTTGGCCCTACTTTTACATCAAAATCTATCTAAACATCTGGGAAGGAGAAAGGAAGCATCTAATTCTAGGCTGCAAATATAGGGAAATGGAGGCAGGAAGAATGAAGTAATTGTGGATAAGGTGGGAATAATATGTGAGTGCTTATCTCTGACAATCAGATCAGTCTGTGCACATAAACTCACCTCTTCACACACTTAAGAACTAGACAACCAAGGAGCAGGACAGTACACTCACTATGGCTGAGCTCTCTGAAGAAATTTTTCATGACTAACTGGCTAGGAAGTGAACATTTGTACACAGTAACAGATCCTATAATCACATGGGAGAAAATTGGTAGGTAGAAACTCTGAAAGAAAATGCAGCACATAACATATTCTTGTGGTCTCTGAAAGCTGAGAGGGTGATGGCATTCCGAAGGTGAAAGGGTTACTTGTGCAGCTCTTGTGGAGTGGGTGATCAAGCTGATGTGAAACATAATTTAGCTGTAAAGCACCAGTTCTCTGCCCTTCATGGCTGGGCTAAATGGAGAGAGATTCTGCGGGTAGAAGGTAATGAAATTTTACTCCATTTTGCTATCTAAACTTGGGAAAGTGGCTCTTTTTTGTGACCCAGTTTAACTGTCTTGAAACAGGAGAGTCATCTTGAATTCAAAGAAAGATTTTCTGAGCTGAAAGGTTTATTCTTAAGTATTTAAAAGGGTGAAGATGCCATTTAAGATTCTGATAATTCTGTCTGCAGCATCCTGAAACTAACTCCTCCCAGGGCCCCGCTGATAAAATAAAGAAAAATCTTCCCATCTTGGGTTCAGTGCACCCCTCCAACCTGAAACCATGATACAATCTGTTTGAGATCTGTCCCTCCCTAGATTGGATTTATCACAGAAAACAAAGAAAGATTAGGAAAAAAAAAAAGAATAAACAGTAGGTGGCTTCCAAGTCGAATTTGCAATTATAATATGTACTTATGGGATGAATCAGATAATACATTTGAAAGTGCTTTGTAATGTGTAACATGTTAACTTGATAACAAGAGAGATTATTGCTCCTCAGAAGAACAGGAACTGGGGCACCTGGGTGGCTCAGTCGGTTAAACATCCGACTTCGGCTCGGGTCAGATCTCACATTCATGGGTTTGAGCCCCACGTCGGGCTCTGTGCTGACAGCTAGCTCAGAGCCTGGAGCATGCTTCCAGTTCTGTGTCTCCTTCTCTTTCTGCCCCTCCCCCTCTATGCTCTGTCTCTCTCTGTATAAAAAATAAATAAAACATTAAAAAAAAAAAGAACAGGAACTATGTTCCATTTGTCACTGAACCTCCAGTGTCCAACCCTGTGTCTGCACCTAGGCCTTTTTTTTTTTTTTAACTTTTTATCATTGGAAACTTTAATCACACGAAGGTAGAAAAAACAGTATATTGCACCTCCATGAACCCAGCTTCAAACAGTTATCAACTTATTATATAGGCATTTAATTAATGCTTTTGGAAGGAAAGAAGTTTAAGAGTGTCTTAGAAATAATTTTCCCTCATCTTCCTTTTCTTTAGAAGATTATGATCAATATTGGGGTTCCTGGGTGGCTCAGTCCATTAAACGTTGGACTTCGTTTCAGGTCATGATCTTGTGCTTCACAGAGTTTGAGCCCTGTGTCAGGCTCTGTGCTGACAGTTCAGAGCCTGGAGCTTGCTTCAGATTTTGTCTCCCTCAATCTCTGCCCCTCCCCCACTCATGCTCTGTCTCTTAAAAATGAATGTTAAAAAGGGGGTTTCCCCTAAAAAAAAAAGATTACAATCCATATGAACAATAATATTAGAAAATCACATTTCCTATATTTCTCATTGGGTTAATCACATTTGAGAAAAAAGAAGTGGAATTCTTGGAATTCTGGGTTTTTAAACTGATAAGAACAGATCCTACACTTGATCTTAGCCAAAAGGCTGAGAAGCAATAGAATTCTGGGTTTTTAAATACAAGAACTATAAAATAAACATTCTGATTTTATTCTTTTTTATTTAAAAATTTTTTAATGTTTATTTATCTTTGAGAGACAGAGCATGGGGGGCGGGGGGGCGGGGTGCAGGGCACAGAGAGAAGAGACACAGAATCTGAATCAGGCTCCAGGCTCTGAGGTGTCAGCACAGAGCCTGATGCGGTGCTCAAACTCACAGACTGCAAGATCATGACCTGTGCTGAAGTCAGACACTCAACCAACTGAGCCACCCAGTGCCCCAAAACATCCTGATTTTATAAAGAGCAGACTCAAACTATTTGCTACTTAGGCCTGTGATCAATAGTTCATCCAGCTTCAGACTTCTAAAAAAAATTTGTACTTTGGCAAGTGGGTGTTGGGAAGTGACTGGAAACCATTTTACTCCCTAGGGCTGATTTGTAGGGCTGTAAGGCCTCTTCTTTGACTGTTATATAGATGGAATGGGGCCAAGGTCTCCATGTTTCTTGATGTTTCTATTTTATCTCTGACCCTTGTACTTCAGGTTGGTTCTTTATTTCTAAGGACACAGATAATAAGCAGGCAAATCTGAACTGTTTGCCTGAACAGCCTTTTGGCATTTTTCAACATTGTTTTCCAGGAAGGCCAGGGTCGTGAAAAGCCCATGAGTGGTCTATGCTGAGATGTACATTTAGCCACAGAGCTGTGAGTGTTTGGGTAAGTCACCTTCCTTCCATGTTTGGGTAAAATGGGTTTCTTTTTTTTTTAAGTAGGCTCTCCACCCAAAGTGGGGCTTGAGTATACAACTCTGAGATCAAGAGTCATATGCTCTACCAACTGTGCCAGCCAGGCGCCCCTAAAATGAGGCTCTTTGATAAAGTGACATAGTGGAGAAAGTACAGCCTCAAGAATAAAAAAGACGAGGGTTTGGAATTTCATTTCTATATATTTCCCATATTTCTTATCAGCAAAATGGGTTGTTTTAAGAAAAACTTTAGGGGCACCTGGGTGGCTCAGTGGGTTAAGTGTCTGGCTTCGGCTCAGGTCATGATCTCACGGTTCGTGGGTTCGAGCCCTGTGTCAGGCTCTGTGCTGACAGCTAGCTCAGAGCCTGGAGTCTGTTTCATATTCTGTGTCTCCCTCTCTCTTTGACCCTCCCCTGCTCATGCTGTCTCTCTCTGTCTCTCAAAAATAAAATAAAAAACAGGGAAAAAAATTTAAAGAAAAAAAAGAAAAGAAAAACTTTATTTTGGGGCACCTGGGTGGCTCAGTTGGGTGAGTGTCCGACTCTTGATTTTCGCTCAGGTCACAATCTGAGTCTTCTTGAGATTCTCTGTCTCCCTCTCTTGTTCGCATGTGCTCTTTCCCTGTCTCTCAAAGTAAATAAATAAACTTTAAAATAAACAACTTTATTTTCAAGCATCTATAGGATATGGAGTTGGATATGTAATTTACCTAAATAATACAACCAGCAAGGAAGCATATGTATATTTGTAATTAGGAAAATGCAAGTTAAATAATGGGCACCATTGCTTTTGCTCATCAAATTGACAAAAAATAAAAATATACATAATATCTATTGTTGGTGAAAGTTTAAACAAAAAGGCATTTTCCTGTAAAGCCTCTTCTGAGGTAGGTTTGGTAGTTACCTACTAAATTTATTTTTTTATTATTATTCTTTGTAATGTTATTTTTGAGATAGACTGTAAGCAGGGGAGGGGCAGAGAGAGAGGGAGACACAGAATTTGAGGCAGGCTCCAGGCTCCAAGCCATCAGCACAGAACCCAACACAGGGCTTGAACATAACTGTGAGATCATGACTTGGGGCAAAGTCAGACGCTCAACTGACTGAGCCACTCAGGCGCTCAAACAACAAAACATCGTTCTAATATCCTTCAGAATTCCTTCATTTTCAGATTATACACAGGGTGAGAATCGTGCCCAAGTACTAGCAAAGCTCTGCACAGGTGGAATGTACTACATTTCATCACATATCTGAATACTTTAACATTTTAAAAACTGTGAACAATACCCATAGAAGCATATATAAGGTATATGTGTATATATGGTTTGAAAGATAATTATGAAAAAGAAGCTCCATGTACCCTCCAACCAGCTTAAAAAGTAGAATCTTGCAGAACCTCTGAAGTCCCTTGGTGAGTTTGCCAGCACTGTGGTACAAGTTGGGCACTCACAAAGGTCCTAGCCAAGGGGAGGGAAATCTGCTCCAGGAGGATGGGGCCTTTCCTGGGGTACAAAGGCTCCACCTCCAGCTAGGCTGTGGACCTCTGGGCTGGGGCCACATAGAGGCTAGTGCAGCCCTGTTCGTGGGTGGTCACACGTATATGCTCCACACCCTCCACTAGAAGTAACAATTATACTGAATTTTGGCTTAATTATTCTCTCGTTTTTCTTTAGCGTTGTTAAAACGAAACAACAGGCCTGTGGAGTCACCTGTGCTTAGTCCCTCCAAGATTTCATACCGAACCTAACTGCAATTTCAGCCTCTCCCAGGAGTGAAATTTTAAAACACTCTGGAATTTCCAGATCAGCGCTAGTGAAGGAAACTGCTTGATAAAACCCCCAGTCATTCTCAAAGGGATGGTGACTTGGCCTGAAATAATCTACTCTTTGAACTTCCTTGTCCCATCCTGCTTCTGCTTATAAAAATCTTCCATTTTGAACTCAGAGCTTCCTTCTGCTTGTTAAATGGGATGCTGCCCGATTCATGAATTGTTTAATAAAGCCAATTTTGTTTTTTTAACAGCATTTTACCATATATATACATGGATATCATCTCTTTTTTCCCTCCTCAAAACATCACTTGCCTTTGTATTTGTTTTTTACTATTGCTCTAACAAACTGCACAAACTTAGTGGCTTAAAAAATACAAATTTATATGTTGGGGGCAGAGAATAGCTGTGAAGTCTCTACCTTCTCAGTTTTGCTGTGAACCTAAAGCTGCTCTAACATCTTTTTTTTTTTTTTTTTTTTAAAGCATTAGGTACTAATATTAAGCTAGCTGGGAACTGTGTTATCTTTGCAACTTTTCTATAAACCTGAAATTATTCCAAGATATAAAATTGTTTTTCTCAAAAAGATAAAAAAACAAAAAGAACAAAAACCCAAATTTATTATCTTACAATTCTGTAGACCAAAAGTCTCAATTGTGTCTCACTAGGCTAAAATCAGGGCTCTAGGGGCCTCTAGAGATAATTTGTTACTTTTCCTTTCTTAGCTTTTAGTAGCTGTCCACTTTTACCTTGGCTCATGCACCTCTCCCCAACCCCCCTTGCTTTTTTTCTTTTAATTTTGTTGTTTTTTGAGAGACAGAGAGAGACAGTGCGAGCAGGGGAGGGTCAGAGAGAGAGGGAGATACAGAATCCGAAGCAGGCTGTCAGCACAGAGCCTGACGTGGTGCTTGAACCCACGAACCGTGAGATCATGACCTGAGCCGAAGCCGGACGCTTAACTGACTGAGCCACCTAGGCGCACCCCCCCTTGCTTTTCCAGGCCAGCAATGTGGGCTGAGTCAATCTCACATCTCACACTCTAAAACAAACACAAGACTGTCCCCCCCCGCCCCCCAGCCTTCAGATACCAATTGCAGGTAGTGGGTCCCTGGGTTAGCCCCACTCCTGTCTGACTTGGCTACAAATCAGGGTGTTCCCATGATCCTCTCCTCAAGTTCAGTAATTTGCTATAATGCTATAATGGTTCACAGGATCCAGGAAAGCACTTCACTTTCTATGCCTGGTTTATTCTAAAGGATATTATAATGGATCCAAGTGAACAGCCAGATGAAGAGGTATGTAGGGCGAGGTGCAGCGGGGTCCTTAGCTTAAGAGCTTCTGTCTCTGAGGAATCTGGGATATCCCACTGTCCCAGCTCATGGATGCATTCACCAACCCAGAAGCTCATTAAATCTTGTTCAAGTTTTTATAGAGCTTAATCTCCAGCTTCCTTCCCTTCCCAGGAGGTCAGAGATGGGGCTGCAAGCTCTAACCCTCTAATCATTTGGTCTTTCTGGCATCAGCCTCATCCTGAGGTTATCTAGGGGATCTCTTTACGTCAATTTATTAGCATAAGCTCAGGTGTGACAGAAAAAGGGACTTATTATGAATAATAAAATACACTCTTTTTACCCCTATAAAAATCACAAGGGTTTCAGGAGCTCTGTGCCAAGGACCAGGAAAAAGACCAAATAGGTATTTCTTATTAAACCACAATGTCACACATACACATTCTTTATATTCCATGTCTGATAACTAGAACACTTGCATTCATTGCTGGTATTATTCTGAAGCTTATTATTTCCTTGTTCTTGTGTGTGTGTGTGATACTATGAGGTCATAGTTCTCGGAACCTTACCTATAGGATTTCCAGAGGATTCATTTTTGCTTACGCAAGGTGTGGGGCGGAACCGGGCGGGCACTAATGTAATCACCTGTATAGTTTTCAGCTCAGGGTTTTCTGGTTCACCAGTAGTGTGAAATTCTGCGTCCCTCAATATGCTTGTAAAGTTGCTTAGGAATTCTTTTTATCTACTCCATCCTCAATTAAGTTGGAGACAGATTTCCTTACCCTTAACTTTGGTAGGTCAAGTTTTTTCTTGTTCTCCTGTTGAGGATGTGGCCCTTCAGGGATCTTAGTTTGGGGGAAGTCTCTAATGTGAATTATGGGCGAGATATCCGAGACCCAGAGAGTACAGATGCCTTATCCAACCTAGGTGAGATCACAGAGGCTGTCCAGATAAAGTGATACTTAGGACACGTGAACTGGACTTAGGCTTATTGACATAATTACACTGTTTCCCACAAGGCAGGAATCATGTCTAGTGTATTCACTGCTTTGTCTCCAGAGTGTGGCACAGTACCTGGCACATACTAGGTGCTCAATAAATATTTTTAAGTGTGCGAATGAGTATGAACTATCCAAGTATTCCAGGTGGAAGGAAACAATACACATAAGGCAAACAAGAAGAAACAAATAGCAAAGTTTGTTGTTAAAAGACAACAAATTTGGTTACACTAAGGGCCATTTCATTTTTCCACAAGTGTTTTTATGGTACTTGTTTTTGATAAGACATTCATTTAGGATACAGGCAGTGTTTTACTCTAAAAAGGTAATAAGGTACATTCATAATAACTATAAACTTCTCCCCCACGTACAGTTTGGTTTCTCTCTTACTATGAAAGACTGAAGTAAGAGTGTGAGCCCTTATGCTTCAGAGTTTCTCTGCTGATGAGCTGGGAGACTGGAAAAATACTGGATGCTTCTGTAAATCATTATACCCTTGTCTTTAGTGAAAAAGAGCAGCCAGGTGTAAATATTTGGCAAAAATATGGCTGTAGAGTATAATCAAGTATTTGGGCTGTTAGTTTGCCAGAGAAGGTGTGGCCCTAATGAAAGGAGTCTGAGGAGTCTGGCTAGTCAAATAGTAGGAGGACCCAAAAACCTTAGCTTCTAATGGAGAGGAAAGGTATGTAAAATGGCAAGACCTTCCCACCTGGATTTCTAGCTAAACGGGTAGCAGAAGGCCCATGCTTTTGTGAAGGTCAAAATGTCATTGAATCTCTGAGCACTTTTTATTTATTATTATTATTATTATTACTATTTTAATGTTTATTTTTGAGAGAGAAAGACAGAACACAAACAGGGGAGGGGCAGAAAGAGAGGGAGACACAGAATCCGAAGTAGGCTTCAGGCTCTGAGCTGTTGGCACAGAGCCTGACGTGGGTCTCAAATCCACAACCATGAGATAATGACCTGAGCCAAAGTTGGACGCTTAACCGACTAAGCCACCTATTTTAGGTGCCCCTATTTTATTATTATTTTTTGGTGTTTATTTATTTATTTGTGTGTGTGTGTGTGTGTGTGTGTGTGTGTGTGTGTGAGAGAGAGAGAGAGAGGGGGGTGAGAGAGAGAGAGAGAGAGAGAGAGAGAGAGAGCGAGAGGGTGAGAGGGCACTTGAGGGCTTGAGAAGGGGAAGGGGAGACAGAGAGGGAGACACAGAATCCGAAGCAGGCTCCAGACTCTAAGCTGTCACCACAGAGCCCAATGTGGGGCTCGAACCCATGAACTGTGAGATCATGATTGAGCTGAAGTTTGGACACTTAACTGAGTCACCCAGGTGCCTCTCTGAGAACTTTTTAAGTTTTTTTTTACATGGAGGGGTGCCTGGCTGGCTCAGTTGGTGGAGTGTACAACTCTCAATCTTCGGGTCATGAGTTCAAGTCTCATGTTGGGCAAGGAACTTACATAAAATAAAATAGAAAGAGGTACCTGGGTGGCTCAGTTGGTTAAGCATATGACTTCAGCTCAGGTCATGATCTCACAGTTTGTGGGTTCCAGTCCTACTTTGGGTGAGTTCACGCTTTGCTTTGGGTGAGCTTGAGCCCTGCTTTGGATGAGTTTGAGTTCTGCTCTGGGTAAGCCCCACTTCTCTCTCTCCTTTCTTTCCCTCCCTTTCTCTGCCACTCGCTCACTTGCAACCTCGATCTCTCTCTCTCTTGCAAAAAAAAAAAAAAAAGGAATAAAGTAAAAATCTTATTCCCTATCCTTAGCTAAGCCACTTCCTTCTTATCAAACTAAAAAAATTTTTCCCCTTACACAGAGAGAAGACAAATGGATATCTATTTTTTTTAAGTAAACTCTACCCCCAACGTGAGGCTCAAACGCATGACCCGAAGATCAAGAATCACATGCTCTACTGAAAGAGCCAGCCAGGTGCCATCCCCCCTTTTTTAAACAATAAAAGTTGTGATTGTGGAAAAAATACCTAGTTGACTATAGGAATTTAATCAAGAAGCCAAAGGAACTTAGTCTTATAGCTGATGATCTCATTGGCTTATATTTTTGACATACACCGAATTTCAAGTGATCAGGCCAAGTGTGTACTTGGCAGAGATGAGAGTTACTGTCAATTGTTCTAGCAGAGATGAGAGTTACTGTCAATTGTTCTAGCTCCCCAAACTGGACAGCACCAGTAGCTGTGTGAGTGAACATAGAAACTGAAAGAAACATTATGTTAACTTTGGTTCCCTTCCAAAAACATTCTATTCCAGAGATATGTAAGATGAAGCCTTTTCAGGGCAGAGATCATGATTATATCTCTTAACACAGTACCAGGCCCATAATAGTAGCTCAAGAAATATGTGTTGAATAAATAAATGGCTCAAAGGTTACTTTGGGTTGCTAAGATCAGAACAGTATTTGCCATTATTTTGGAGGTTGGTGTGGGATTTGTACACCCTGGAACACTTTCTTCTCTTTGCAGCTAGTAATTTTTTTTTTTTTAATGAAGAACATGCATTCTTGCATACTGGCACTATGGTCCTGGGGAAAGTGGCACAGATAGGTTCCATTGCATTCCTCAGAAGAGCCAGCAGTACCACTCTCTAATGGTGAGTTACTTCTTTATGAGAAAAATTTGATTTTGTTGAGTTTTTAGTCCTTTCTCCTCCCACCCCAAATATACAGTAATACTTCAAGAAAAAAAAAAAAAACCTAGGTGAGTTTGATTGAATTCAGTAGCATTTTGCCACTTTGTGGGAATCCAGGAGTTACAACATCATCTCCTGGGCAGTCGATTTTCCTGCACACAAAACTGCATACATAGTGATTTGACAAATGACTTGACTTCTAAGGGGCATAAAGCTTCTGCTCAGAGAAGCTGGGTAAGGTGTTTGTTTTACTGGGCTATAAAAGTCATCTCGCAAAGAAACAACTAAAAAGTTTCACCCGAGATAATAATTTTCCTGGCAGGGGTCACCTCCAGCGGAAGTCTTAGCAACACCCCAATCACTTCTCATCCTGGCCAAAGAGCTGTCTGAAATGCTATTTTTGACACTGATTATATATTAAAATGTAACCTCTACATTTATAGGTAAAACATGTGGAGGAAAAAGGAAGAAGAAAAGTGATGTAATTTTGAGGTGTTTTCCTATTTACAGTGACTGTCAAATGTAGAAATTCTATTTATCACAAGATATTACATTTTCAGCCAGATAATTCTTTGTTGTGGGGCGAGCTGTCCTATGCACTGCAGGATGTTTATCAGTGTCCTTGACCTCTACCTGCTGGATGTGAGAGCTCATAGAAATGCCTTTAGAAATTGGTCATATAAATTATCCCTGGTTGAGAAGTATTGTTTTAACTGAAGCACCAGGATATTATGAAAAAACCCCCAACAATTCCCCCTTACCCACCAAAAAACTCACTAAAGTGAGTTCTGAAATGGACTCCCCTGAGAAATAAGGACTTAGAATCAGATAGATAACCCTAAATACAACAAGTTATAAAAGGTCAAGTGAGAATATTATTTCTTTGAGACTGTTGCTGGTATACTGTGATATGCCTTCCTTTTACCTCAAGCTGATGGGGAGGAACCTTCAATGGAACTACTCAGACTACTTGAGATACACCTCGTGTAGTTAGAGGCACAGCAGACCTCTATCTGATTCCTGCCTGGTAAACAGAGAGGACAAGAGAAGGGCTGGCAGCTGTTTTGGTGGAAGAGCAGAGGAACACCCAAACTGCACTGGGTTTGGCCTGTCCTCCCCAGTTTGTTGGGGCAAGAAGTGCGTGAGAGATTCATGCAGACCAGGGGTGGACCATACAGTGCCGCCACTAACCTAAATGGCACCATGTGAAGGAAGTCCTCTTTCATCCAGACACTTCATACCTTCTATTGAAAAACTAGTCCCACTAATTTGGATTAGAGAAAACACTGTATTGCCACCTGCTGGAAAACTATCAAAACCAGTACACAAATCTACAGCAAGGAGGGTGGGAATGGCACTCCCTAGGGGATGGAGGGCACCACCACACACAACTATAGGGGATGGCCCCGGGGCCACTTGCAGATGGGCCAGTGTGAGAGCCATCTTAGATCAGACAGAGTGCTTACAGAGGATAACAAGTTTCAAAGATAGGAAGTTGGAAGTGGGCCTCCAGATCCTAGGGCCTGAAAGAGGGAGTAAAAGAACTGCCAGAACAGAGTGCTTTTGCTCAGATCAAGGGAACTATGGGTGGAAAACCACCAGAGAATGGGGATCGGGGTGGTTTCTAAAGTAACCATACAAGTATCCATCAGGAAAAACAAAGTGGCTTTAAACCATCACATGGAAGTAAAAGTTAAGAACTTTCCCACTCCACTTACCTTTCCTCTCTCTCCCTCCCTTTGCTCTGGTTGGAAAGCTGAGGTAATACAAGAAAGACCGGCATGATGCCTCTCTAGAGCAGGCATTGAGAGAGCAATGCTCAACTGGAAAAGAGGGAAACGTGTTATTCTTCGGGACTCAAACACCTTAGGACTTTTTTTTTTTTTTTAAAGTAAGCTCTATGCCCATCATGAGACTTAAACTCATGACCCCAAGACCAAGAGTCATATACTATATAGACTGAACTAGCCAGGTACTGCTCAAACATCCTAGGAATTTTCTGTTCCTAAGAGGGACCATGGAACTCAAGTTCCTTGCCTGAATCAAGTATATAATCGATGTACTTCCACTTCCCAGGTTTAAAGGGATAGTGGAAGATAAAAATAAAGGTTTTTTAAAAAAAATATTTTTTAATGTGTATTTTTGAGACAGACAGTGTGAGTGGGAAAGAGAGAGAGGGAGACACAGAATCTGAAGCAGGCTCCAGGCTCTGAGCTGTTAGCACAGAGCCTGACATGGGGCTCAAACTCACAAACTGTGAGATCATGACCTGAGCCAAAGTCGATGCTTAACTGACTGAGTCACCCAGGAGCACTTTGTTTTAGTTTTTTAAAATGATATTCCTGAATCTTGCATGGATTCATACTGGTCATGTATCACACTGGTTACGTTATAAAGTAGGATCTGGGAAAGGTATCTTCCAAGGACATGTTCTTGAGTTTTACAGGGGAAAAGGGTCATCAAATTAATTCATTTTTTGGGAGGCCATACTTTGGGAGTGGGTGCAAGGCAATCTCTATCCTCTGGGAGTTTACAGTCTTGGGTTTCATACTCAAGAATAACGTCCCTATTACAGTTATGTCAACAAGAGACTGTGTTGCTTAGTCGGGGCAGGTATAAGAAGGTTTTTACCCTATTGATTTACTCTATTTTACTTGCTTACTATTAAGCTTTAGAAGCAATCGTGTTGCCCCTGTTCTTCAAGTATGGAACCACAGGTAAAGCTTCCATTTAAGATATTTAAAGAAAGATGCAAGGCTTAGTGCATAGGCTGCATTAAAAATTTTTTTTTAAATGTTTTATTTATTTTTAATACAGACAGAGAGCATGAGAGGGGGAGGGGCAGAGAGAGAAGGAGACACAGAACTGGAAGCAGGCTCCAGGCTCTGAGCTAGCTGTTAGCACAGAGCCTGACGCGGGGCTCGAACCCACGAACGTGAGATCTGACCTGAGCCGAAGTCGGAGGCTTAACCGACTGAGCCACCCAGGCGCCCCAAGGCTGCATTTTTAAAAAATGTTTATTTATTTTTGACACACACACACACACACACACACACACACAGAACCTGAAGTAGGCTCTAGGCTCTGAGCTGTCAGCTTAGAGCCTGACACAGGGCTTGAATCCAAGGACTGCAAGATCATGACCTGAGCTCAAGCTGGTGCTTAACTAACTGAGCTACCCAGGCACCCCATGAATGCATAGGCTGCATCTTGATTGGGCTGCTATGAAACTGGGGCCTGTCTGGTCCTCACTTTGGCAAGATTCAGAAATTTACATTTCATTTCACTTAAGCCTAATTAGGCTCTGAGAAATTAATTTGGATAAAACAACTTTATAACTCAACCCAGTGAACAGAAGCTGATTTATAGCCCTCAGGTGATTTTATTGAGAGTATATATATAGTTTACTAGTACCAGTTATGTGCCTTGGACAATTGCTTCTCAGTGGGTTTATTTAAGATCCCTTAAGTGATGGGAAGACTACTTCATGGGTATGGAATCAGAGTATGGGTCTTCACATGTTCTTAAAAGATATCCAGAACTTAACTTTGCCAGTATATAAACTCAATAAAGGCAGAGATCTTATTTTCTGTAGAGTTCTGAGAGACTAGAACACAGTAAGCATTCAGTGGGTATTCGTTGAGTGAGAGAATGAACTTGAATTAAATTTTTACCTGTCCTGATAATAGGTATTGATCCTGGTCATTAGAATCAGTAGTCTCTCTCCTGGACAGAGTGCAAGCCCACATTGCATTCTTACTCAGATTCTCCTGGTTCTAGACTCTTTATGGACCACACCCTTCCTTTATGACAGCATCAACTAGGCATGTGACACTGAAGGTACAGATGGTTTATTTCACTGTCTCATGAAATTTGGGAGCTACTTTGGCCTCTGTAACACATTTACAGATCATCTCACACGGTGACTTTTTCTTTTCTTTTTTAAAAAAATCTTGTCCCAAGTTCTATGAAGCTTCTTGTTTTACGTTTTCTGGGTCACTGACTTTCACCTCCGGCAAACAGGACACAACCGAATTGTGGTCATTTCTATTTTTACAGACACGCAGACTTCTTTGTGCAGGTGTGGCTCTACCCGCTATCCAGGAGCACAAAAGCAGAACACTGCGTTTTACTCAATGGAAGATGTCAAAGCCTTTATTTAGCACACTAAGGCAGAGAAGAGATTGGCTGAATATTCACATCTTTGTGAGCGCGTGGGAGCTGCAGGGTCGGTCTGGGTGGCTGGCTATACAAGCAAGTACCAACTCCCTGATTCCCTAGACTCAGAGGGCGCCTCATTCTTTACGCCTCCTTTCAGCTCTGCCTTTGAACCTCTTTGGCTTAGTATAGCAAACTCCCTCTGGATATGTAGCCTGTCCACTTTCATATTCCCCTACGGTTTCCGCACCAGAGGCATATACGTTCTCTCTGGAGTTGAGGTCATGTCCTTAAGTGAAGAGGAAGGGTGGAGGGCGGGCAGGGGCTCGGATCTGACCCCCACGCTGGGAATGGGAACGTGAGTCACTGCCTCGGCCTGCTGGGCGGATTTCTGTTAGGGTCTCCGTGCTTCTCACCCGGATAAGGGCACCTGGGTTTTTCTGGTCTTCTGCAGGAAGGCACTGCCCTCACCGCAGAGACTAGGAGAGACGTCGGTTTTCCAGTTTTACCGAGTTTCTATCTTTCCAACCTCCCCAGACTGAGGACCTCCCTCAGGCCCGCGCCGGGCTTCTCGCACTCTAACTCAGGGGCCCAGGTTTGGGGCGGAAGAAGAAGGTTAGCTCTAAAGCCCGCAAGCTGCCGGGCTGTGGCCAGGGGCTTTGGGGAACACCCCAAATCAGGGCGCACTCGCCCCGCCCCCGCAAGCGGGCCCGCCCCGCCCCCTCCCACGCACGTCACGTCCGGTCCGGCCCCCGCCCTCCGCCCTCCGCCCTCCGCTCTCCTCCCGCTCGCCGTTAGGGAGGGTCTGCGCCTCAGCCACTGCTTCAGCCACCGCTCCTGCCCCCTCTTCCACGTCTTCGCCGCCGCCACCGCCGGGGGCATCTGGGGGTCGCTTACCGGGCTGGCCCCGCGCCGTAGCCGTCGCTTCAGCGTCTCGCCAGCGGCCACCACAGGAGGAGGCTCGCCGGCCGCGGAGCCACCTGGGGCCTCAGTTCTCGCTCTATTGCCGTCGCCGCAGGTCCTGGAGAAGCGGCCGCGGCCGGGGAACGGGGCGTCGCGGTTCCAACGGTAGGTGAACGGGCGGGTACCCTTGTCTGCGCATGCGCGGGTCGTCCAGGACCGCGGCCCTCCCCCCTCTGCGCCCCCCAGCGCCTAGTACCACCCGCGCGGTGCTCAAGGGCGTTGCGTGTTGGGGTGCCCAGACTGGGAGCAGTGCCCTGAAGATGGGCTAGTACGTAGAGTGGGCCCCCTTTTTGCTCGAGCCTGAAGAGATGAAGCCTTGCCCGGGCTGCTTGGGGTGGGGGGTGTGGCACCCTTCGATTTTTCAGCCGCTGCAATGCGCGTGAGCCGGTGTGCCTTCCTACCTTTTAGCTCCCCCAAACTCCAAAGCACAGCAACCTACGCGTTTGCTAACCTCCCCTGTGCAGCAGACTGCGCCACTTCCCTGCCACTTCCTTGATGCTGGTCTCGTCTGTGAAGTCAATGCAAAAAAAAAAAAATAAATAAAAACCCTGTGGTTTAATCTGGGCTCAACTGCGCCCCTTTTAAAGATCACGTGAGATGAGTGGTTGCTGACTTCCTTAAATCGCTCAGAGAATATCGCCAAAATTGGGCTCTTGGTACACTGGGGACTTGTCTAGAATGCAGTCTGAATACACAGGCCAGAATGGGTACAGTGTTAAGTTACATATGGGGCGACTGGTTTCCGAGATAAAGTTATAGGAAATTGAATCTGTTGGCACACTTGACACGTGAGAAACTGGTAACTTTTATTTGTAATCAATTAAAAATGAAACTGACTTTTAGAAAGGCCGTTGCAGAATTTCATTAGGTTCCGCATTGTGCCTTCTAATTGTGAAGAGAAGTACCTCACGTTGGGCATTTACCTTCCTTTCAAGGAGCTGGTATTATAAAAATGATAACCCGAACCACAGTAATGTATACGATGGACATTAAATGACTTAAATGCACTTACCTTTAAAGACAGACATTTAATGGAAGTTTGAATTAATGACTTTCTGGGTTAATGTAAAGATGTGTCTTCAGTTTTGCTTTTTGCAAATATAGTAGCCATACTTGTTGGCCTGGGTTTCTCAGAGGTACTGTGCATTTTAATTATTTGCTGATGAAATTGAATGAATGGTCACTATTTGTATGTCCATTAGGAGTTCCCTGTTTATTAATCTATGCTGCTTTTAAAGTTAGGGTAGTATTTTTTTCCAGTTGTGTCATCATTTAGGGATTTTTGACACAGCATGCTTAAATCCTTAGAAAGGTGTAGAAAGGCATATCACAGTGTCACAAAATTCTTCACTAAGTAAATTTTACAGTGTGTTTTTTATTAGAATACCATTGTTTTAGGACAGAAAATGGCTGAAATGAATGCATGATGACTTGTCAGTTTTCCCTCACCAGTAAAATGACAGATCCTTTTATTATCGTTTATGAGTAACTTCCATCTGCATGGCTTTCTCTTCATTTTACACTAACTTTAGTACTGGAGAATATAATAGTATAAATTACTGTAGGTTGCTTGGAAAACAATTGTAAATATACATAACAATTTACGATTTTAACCATTTTTTTAACTGTACAACTTATGGCATCGAGTATATTGGTGTTGTGCAACCAACACCACTGTCTATTTTGAGAACTTTTTTTGTCATCCCCAAAAGAAACGCTATAGACAGTTATCCCCCATTTCGTCCCCTGCCCAGCCCTTGGTAGCCTTTATTCTATATTCTGTTTCTGTAATCTTGCCTGTTCTAGGTAACTCGTGTAGGTGAATTCATATAGCGTTTGTCCTTTTGTGTTTGGCTTATTTCATTTAGCATGTTTTCAAGTTTCATATATGTTACAGCTTGTATCAGAATTTACTTTTTTAAGGCTGAGTTCCGTTGTATGTGTATAGACCATTTTGTTTATCTGTTGATGGACATTTGGATTGTTTCTGCGTTGTAAAAAAACAAAATTCAGTTCAGTAAATTTTAACAGTTTTACGGGCTTTATTCAACTATTCATGAATCAAGCAGCATCGCATGTAGCAGACTGAAAGGAGCTCTGAGGAGCTGTACAAAATGGAAGGCTTTTAGAGGCCAAAGGAGGCGGGACAAGGAAGTTACTAGCAAAGAGTGGGTTGTTTCAGGCAGGTCACCGTACTTAGGTGGACAGTCTGAGTCTGTCAGGCACATTACCTCACTAGTGCTGACCAGGAAATTCCGGACTGACTAGTTAAGATTACCTTCTTGGGGGAAGCAGTTAGGTAGATATTATGTCTTGGTTTGGTGATGTAGGCTTAGCCCGGGTGATTAAATTTTGGACCTGTTATCTTTTTTTTTTTTTTTAAAGTAGGCTCCATACCCAGTGTGGGGCTTGAATTCAACAACCCCAAGATCAGGAGTCCCATTTTCTACCTTCTGAGCTAGCCAGGTGCCCCGTTTTCTCTTTTTTAGTACATGTATTGACTTTTGTGAATAATGTTGCTGTGAATATTGGTGTACAAGTGTATGTTTGACTTTTGGGTACGGACCGAAGTGGACTTGCTGGGTTATATGGGAATACTAGGTTTAACTTTTTTGGGGAAACATACAACTGTTTTCCAGGGCTGCTGTACCTTTTTGCATTTCTGTTAAGCCATATACAAGGGTTACATTTTCTCCACATCCTCTCCAGTAGTTGTTACTTTCCTTAGTTGTTTGATAATTGCCCTCTTAATGGGGGCGAGCGGGTATTTCATTGTGGTTTTGATTTTTTATTTCCTTAAGAGATAAAGATGTTAAACATCTATTCATTTATGTTATCTTCTTTGAATAAATGTTTTTAGATCTTTTGCTTATTTTTTTGTTGTTCTTTGTTACTTGTATTTTTTATTTATTTTTATTTTGATAGTGTGAGCTGGGGAGGTGCAGAGGGAGAGAGAGAATCCTTAGCAGGCTCCATGCTGTTTGCACAGAGCCTGATGCTGAACTGTGAGATCATGAACTGAGCTAAAATCCAGAGTCCAGTGCTTAACTGAATGAGCCACCCAGGTGTCCTGAAAAAAAAATTTTTTTTTTAATTTGAGAGAGAGAGAGAATGAATGTGTGAGTGTGTGCTGGGGGGAGGGACAGAGGGAGAGAGAAAATCTTTTTATGTTTTTTTATTTTTTATTTTTTTAATTATTGAGAGACAGAGAGAGACCGCACGAGTAGGGGAGGGTCCGAGAGAGAGGGAGATACAGAATCCAGAGCAGGTTCTAGGCTCTGAGCTAGTGGTCAGCACAGAGTCCGACCTGGGGCTCGAACCCACGAACCATGAGATCATGACCTGAGCTGAAGCTGGACGCTTGACTGACTGAGCTACCCAGGTGCTCCTGGAGAGAAAATCTTAAGCAGGCTACACACTCAGTGTGGAACCTGACACAGGGCTCCAGCCCTGGGATCACGAACTGAGCCGAAATGAAGAGTTGAACATTCAATTGAGCAATGCAGGCAGCCTGAAATTTCTGTTTTATACATAGAAAAACAACAAAGGGACTGATTATATCTGAAAAAAGTTTCCAATTATATGTAAGGTCAGTATATATTATTCTTTTTTTATTTAAATTCTAGGCAATATATAGTGTGATAGTGGTTTCAGGTGTAGAATTTAGTGATTCATCACTTACATAAAGCACCCAGTGCTTGCCATAAGAAGTGCTTTCCATAATTTAATCCATCCTCCATTTAGCCCACCCTCCACCCACCTCCTTTAACCCTCAGTTTGTTCTCTCTCTTTTTTCCTCTTTCCATAAGTTCATGTTTTGTTTCTTAAATGAGTGAAATCATGTTATTTGTCTTTCTCTGATTTATTTTCCTTAGCATAATATCCTCTAGCTCCATACACGTCATTGCAAATTGCAAGATTTCATTTTTTTGGTGGCTGAGTAATATTCCATGGTTTATGCCACACTTTATTCATCAGTTGATGGACATTTCGATTCTTGCCATAGGTTAGCTGTTGTTGATAATGCACTGTAAACATCGAGGTGGATGTACACCTTTGATTCTGTATTTTTTTTTTAATGTTTAATTTTGAGAGGGCATGTGTGCAGGTAGGGGAGGGGCAGAGAGAAGGAGACCCAGCATCGAACTGTGAGATCATGACCTGAGGTGGAGTCAGTTGCTTAACTTACTGAGTCACCCAGGCTCCCCTTCAGTCTGTTTTTTTGTGTCCTTTGTAGTGTAATTGCTGGATCATAGTGTAGTTCTATGTTTAATTTTTGGGGAACATCCATCCTGTTTACCACGGTGGCTGCATGTGTTTGCATTCCCCCTAACAGTATAACAGGGCTCCTCTTTCTCCCCATCCTTGCCAAGATCTCTTGTTTCCTGTGTTAATTTTTGCGATTCTGACAGAGTTTGAGATGGTATCTCATTGTGGTTTTGATATGTATTTCTCTGATGGTGAGTGATTTTGAGCATTTTTTGTGTGTGTCCTTGAGCCATCTGAATATCTTCTTTGGAAAAATATTGGTTCACGTCTTCTGCCCATTTCTTAACTGGATTGTTTTTTGGGTGTTGAGTTTTGATAAGTTCTTTATAGGTTTTGGGTACTAACCCTTTATCAGATATGTCATTTGCAAATATCTTCTTCCATTCCATAGGCTGCCTTTTAGTTTTGTGGATTGTTTTCTTCCCTGTGCAGAAAGCTTTTTATCTTGAAGTCCCACTAGTTCATTTTTGGTTTTGTTTCCCTTGGCTCTAGCTATGTGTCTAGGAAGATATATTTATTTAAAAAATTTTTTTTAATGTTTTTTATTTATTTTTGAGAGACAGAGAGTGGGGGAGGGTCAGAGAGAGAGGGAGACACAGAATTCCGAAGCAGGCGCCGGCCTCTGAGCTAGCTGTCAGCACAGAGCCTGATGCGGGGCTCGACCCCATGAACCGTGAGATCATGACCTGAGCCAGAGCTGGACGCTTAACTGACTGAGCCACCGAGGCGCCCCTAGGAAGATATATTTAGACCTCAACTAGCTGTATGTCAGTACCAAAAACTTTTTTCCATCACTTTGATATTACAAAAGTACAACCATTAAATGAATGCCTTGTCTTCCCTAGTAAGATTACTTTTCCTAAACTTTCCTTTATTAGGTATATTATGTTAAAATGGCTAGGGGGAGAGGAGGGTATTTCTTGATAGGGAAAAAGGAATTGTAGTAGGTACACATAAACTTGACCTGAATGAGTCCCTGTTCCCTAAGCCAGGCAGTAGGCTAATATTTGAGTAGGTTCAAGAGCTGACTGAAGGATATTTGGAATGGAATGGAATGTAACAGGCAAGTTTACCACAAAATCTCATGTGGTACGTTGCATGCATACTAGTAGTAATGGGATTACAAGAGTAACTCATTTTCAGATTGATTTATTCATTCATTCACAGATATTTATCTCCTAAATGCCAGAGTTAACAAGCAATCACTTGGTGATGGTTGCATAATTTTGTAAATTTATTAGACATCATTGAATTGTATACTTGAAAAAAGTGAATTTTGTGGTATGTAAATTGTACCATAATAAAGCTGTTTGAAAAAAAAAAGAAAAAACAACCTACCAGCAGACTTCAAGGAGCTTATATTCTTTTGGGAGAAATAGACATTAAACACAGAAAGGAGTATGTAATAAGACTTGTGATGAATGCTTTGGAGCCAAGGAATGATAGGTCTTCAGACAATTTCACAGGGAGAGATATTAGATGAGTGGGTTGGAAAAAGCCCCTCCAAGAATGGGAGTTGAATGAGAGCTAAATACGAGTAGGATGAGAGGGGGAGAATGTTTTAGGTAGATAAACCAGAATGTGTAAAAGTCTTAGCCTCAGGAAAATGCACTGGGTTGATAAGATAACTTAAATTTTTTGGATTTCTGCTAGAGGGAAATACTCCAGTCTTTCTTGTCAGGTTATTAGCTATCTCTAGTATATTTTCCTTTCCTGGTGTATATGATGTATGATATTTCTCATCTGTTTGATTTTATTTTTATTTTTAAAATTTTTATTTTTTAATGTCTTATTTTTTATTCTTGAGAGAGAGAGAGACAGCATGAGCAAGGGAGGGTCAGAGAGAGGGAGACACAGAATCTGAAGACAGGCTCCAGGCTCTGAGCTAGCTGTCAGCACAGAGCCCAACGTGGGGCTTGAACCCATGAACGGGGCTTGAACCCACGAACCACGAGATCATGACCTGAGCTGAAGCCGGACACTCAACCGACAGAGCCACCCAGGTGCCCCTCATCTCTTTGATTTTAAACAATTTTCAGAGAGATGTCTGTTGAGTTGATTGTTGCCCTTTTTAGAAATAGAAAAACATAAATGCTGAGCTTTTTACTTGTTCTTAAAATATTTATTTTTGCTTTTGTTTATCAAGCTGCTGTTCCAAACATTTGGAGAAGAAAAGTAAAAACAGGAAACAATTTAATTTTTTTTTATTGTTGAAGTGTAGTTGGTGTATGTTGTTTTAATTTCAGGTGTATATCACAGTGACTCAGCATTTCTATACATTAGTAAGTGCTCATGACCTTAACTGTGGTCACTGTTTGTCACGTTATTACAATAATGTTGATATATTCACTATGCTTTATTTTTCATCTCTGACTTATAACTAGAAGTTTATACCTCTTAATCCCCTTCGCCTGTTTTACCCATGCTTCCACTTTGCCCCCTACAGCCCCCAGTTCTCTGTAATTATGAGTCTGTTATTGTTTATTCTAAAACTATATGAATGTAAGTTAAATCATATGGTATGTGTCTTTCTCTGACTTCTCTTAGGATAATATCCTGTAGGTCCATCCATGTTATGGCAAATGGCAAGATCATGTTCTTTTTTTATGGCTGAGTAAATTTTTTTTTTAATGTGTAAGCAATATGCACGTGTACATGTTTATCCCACATGTTTATCCATTCCTGGGATACTTGGGTTATTTTCATGTCTTGGCTATTGCAAATAATACTGCAATAAATATAGGGGGGCATGTATATTTTTGAAATAGTGTTTTCGTTTTCTTTGGTTCATTGTCGAGTAGTGTGAAAACCACTTTTTGATTTACATAGTAGGTGCTTAATTGTTGGAGGAGGAAACGGCATGGGGGTTTGGTGGGACAGGAGCTGTGTGGTTCTCATTTTGAAAAAAGCCACTGGTCACAGTTAATTAAAAATTTGGAAAGGCAGGGACGCCTGGCTGACTCAGTCAGTAGAGCATGTGATTCTTCATCTTGAGACTTTAAGTTTGAAACCCACTTTGTGTGTAGAGAAAACAAACTTTAGAAAAATAAATTATTATTTTTATTATTTTTTTAAATCTTATTTATTTTTGAGAGAGAAAAAGAGTGAGTAAGCGAGCAGGGGAGGGGCAGAGAGAGGGAGGAGAGAAATAATCCCAAGCAGGCTCTGTGCTCTCAGTTTGGAGCCCTGTCTCAGGGCTTGAACTCACTAACTGTGAGATCATGACCTGAGCAGAAACCAAGGGTTGGAAGTTTAATCAACTGAGCCACCCTGTAGCCTCAAAAGTAAAATCTTAAAAAAAAAAAAAAAAAAAGTTGCAAAGGCAAGGAAACGAAAGTTTATTATTTATTTACTTTTTAAAATTCTTTATTTTAGAGAGAGTGTGATTGCGCATGTGTGAGTGGGGAAGGAGCAGAGGGAGAGAGAATCTCAAGCAAGCTCCATGTTCAGCATCTTGGGGCTCTATCCACGACCCTGGAATAATGTATGAGCCATAATCAAGAATCAGACACTCGACTGAGCCATTCAGACATCGCAAGAAACTCAAATTTATACTCAGATAAGATGAGAGAATTTTTATATGAAAAGGATGTACAGAATACTTGTGTTTTATGTTACCTTCTTTGTGTCTTTATACATTTCAGTGAAATTTTAAACACAATTTTCAGTGATGATTGTAGTCATTGTTGTCTGAAAGCATTCACTTAAAAGATAACAGCCCTAAAGGGCACCTGGATGGCTCAGTCAGTTAAGTATCCGACTTCGCTCAGGTCATGATGTCACAGCTCCAGGGTTTGAGCCTGCTGTTGGGCTCTGTGCTGACCGCTCAGAGCTCAAAGCCTGCTTTGGCTTCTGCACCCCTCTCTCTTTCTTCTTTCTCTGCCCCTCCCTTGCTTGTGCTCTTTCTCTCACAAATAAGCATTAAAAAAAAAGCAGTCTTAGAGTTCTAGTCACTAGTTCAGTGATTTTGAGCCAGTGTCTTTAGCTTTCTGAGATTTGTTTCTCTTCTGAGAGAGGGAATGATGATCTGTCCTGCTTTTTCTTAAGAGGTTTAATTTGAGGATTAATTTGGATAGAGTCCTGCTTTTGTTTAGTGTTTACAAATGGGGAAACAAAGGTGAAGTTATTATCTTTTGCTCTCAAAGTTTACAATTTAGTGAAGCAGACAGATACAAAAATAAGTTTATTAACTGCTTTTTTTGTTCATGTGGTAGTTTTCTTTTATTCTTCCCCCCCCCCCCCGCCCTGAGCAATTTTTACACAAGTTTGTGCACAAAGAAATGTCCTGATTTCAAGGGACCCATTTTGTTAAAACAGGTTGTGGAATTGCCCATAGTACCCCTTACATGACAAAAAATGAAGTGTTAATAGTTTTGTGTTAACGTGCAATAAGAAATGATAAGCTAGTTTTCTTAAAACCTTGGTCATTAATTAGTCTGGTAGGTGCTACCAGTGCATGTTTTCAGTAAAAAAGAGGCGAAAGGTTACTAGAAGAGAGGAGTCTTGAATCAAAATTTATCAAAATTGAGATTATGTGCACACATTTAACTGTCTAGGATATATATTTGCTATTATGCATATGTACTTTTCAGATATTTTGTGTCACCTTTTTAAAAAATTTTTTTTTAATGTTTTATTTATTTTTGATACAGAGAGAGACAGAGCATGAGAGGGGGAGAGGCAGAGAGAGAAGGAGACACAGAACCAGAAGCAGGTTCCAGGCTCTGAGCTAGCTGTCAGCACAGAGCCTGACGCGGGCCTCGAACCCACGAACGTGAGATCTGACCTGAGCCTAAGCCGGAGACTTAACTGACTGAGCCACCCAGGCACCCCTGTGTCACCTTTTTAAAAATTTTATTTAATGTTTGTGAGAGAGAGAGAGAGCGCGCGCGTGAGCACGTGTGCGCAGATGGGGGAGAGGCAGAGAAAGAGGGAGACAGTCTGAAGCAGGCTCCTGGTTCTGAGCTGTCAGCACAGAGCCAAACTTGAGGCTTGGGCTTGTGAACTGTGAAATCATGACTTGAGCAGATGTTGGATGGTTAAGTGACTGAGCCACCCCAGGTGTCCCATTGCTTTTTAAATTGTAGTGCTGTTGTAAAAAAAAAGGGCCACTCTTTGTGCTGGTACTTAGTATGAAGAACTAATTTAGCTGATAGTCACTTTGATTTAATGGAAAATCATGCTATGTTAATGGACCAGTGACACTGGAGTGTAAGTAAGAAAAGGGAACCCATTGGAAGCTACAGGCTTGCTTTTTAATCAGGAGACAAGCATTTCAAGTGTCACCTTACCTTATACTTTCATAAGTAGGATTACACATCTCTGTACCACCCTTTGCTGTTTTTCATGTATTGATGCATGAACAGTGTAGAACTCTAGTTCTCACAGGTAGCTCAAGAGGTTAACCTTTGGGGAAGTTTTTTCACCTAATCTAGGACACTAACTCCAGGGAGCTCGTGGTCTCCTTCACTTTTTGGATCAGAATTGTGATGGCTTTCCAAGTAAATGTGAACTTAGTCTTTTGCTTTTATATTAGTGCTCGTTTATTTTTACTTTAAAAAATGTTTATTTTTGAGAGTGTGCTTGTGCACAAGCAGGGAAGGTACATAAGAAAAAGAATTCCAGCAGACTTTATGCTGTTACTGCAGAGCCCGACTGTGGGCTCAAACTGACTGTGAGATCATGACTTGAGCGGAAATCAAGAGTTCGGACGCTTAACGGACTGAGCCACCCAGGCATCCCTATTTTTTAATCTTATTTTATTTTTAAAGTAATCTCTACTCCCAGTGTGGGGCTTGAATTTACAACCCCGAGATCAAGAGTCACATGCTCTGGCAAATGAGCCAGTCAGGCGCCCCCAGTAGTGCTCATTTTAATGTTCTGGTTTCTTAAGACTTAAATTTTCATTAGACAGATGTGCAGTTAGATCCAGTAGCATATTTTAGCATTACCATTTACAAATTTTGAAGTTTAGTGAGTGATTTAAGGCTCACAATACTTTCAGCTTTTATATATGTAAAAGGAGAATAGGATCTGCTTCATAGCATTATTCTAGGTATGAGAAATAATTTGTAAAGTAATAATAGTCGCTTTCCCCTCTTGATTTGGTTATCTTTGGTTATTGTTACTGTGGAAAATAGCTATGACAGCCATTTTTTATCTTTTCTTTAGTTTTTAATCACTTAAGGAGATGTCCTTCTTGTTAATTTGGAATAGACAGTTTTGTTTCTTGTTTATTCTTTGTGCAACATATATTTGAAAAACTAAATCATGTGTCAGTCTTGGGGTGAAGTCTTTAGGGTTACAAAGATGAAATGACAGGCTTTCTACCTTCACCAGTTCTCTCTATTGAGAGACAGATAAACTTTTAAATTCTATGGGACAGTTACTAAAAAGGTAAGGGTACATTAGGAACAAAGGAGGAGAACTGTCTACTTAAGAAAATTAGGCAAGATTTGATAGGAAATTGGAGTTGGACTTGAAGATCAATAGAATTTTGGTGGTTGGTTATGGTATTGTGAGTTAGGGCTCTAACCACAGGAAATGGTATGAGCAAAGCTTGTGAAGTGTGGACGGTGAACTTCAAGCAAATTTAAGTATTGCTGGAGAGTAGAGTGAGGTGGAAGAGTGGCAGGAAGGGAGATTTTACTGGTAGTTGAAGTACTTGTATATAGGTCATGCAGTGGAGTGTATAGGGTTTTGCTCACATGCCAGTGGTTCTTAAATCTTTCTATGCATTACAATCACCTGAAGAGTTTATTAAACATACAGAGGCCCAGGCCATGCTCTCAAGGATGCTGGGTTGGGGTTGTGGCTTTGCATTGTGTATATTGAGCAAGCCCCTCCCCTTTCCCAGATGAAGTTAGAGAAACAGTTCTACAGGTCACTGGTCTCAAAAGTGAGCAGCTACTGGCATTTTTTTTTAATGTAAGTATGGCTGACCTATAATATTATATTAGTTCCAGGTGTTCAACATAGTGATTTGACATTTATATATGTTATGAAATGCTCACTGCAGTAAGTATATTTACCGTCTTTTACCAAAAAAAAAATTATTATATTATTATTGATTGTATTCCCTGTTGTGTACTTTTCATCTCTGTGACTTTATAATTGGAATTTTGTACCTCTTAATTCCCTTAAACTATCTTGCCCATCTCTCCAGTTCTCTCTCTCCAGTTTATTCTATGTATTAATGGGTCTGTTTCTGGTATTTCTTTTGTTTCTTAAATTCCACATACAAGTGAACTTGTGTGGTAGTTGTCTTTCTCTCTGACTTACATCCCTTAGTTTAATATCCTCTAGGTCCATACATGTTGTTGCAAATGGCAAGTTCTCATTCTTTTTTCATGGCTGAGTAATATTCCATTATATCTGCCACATCTTTTTTATCCATTCATTCACTGATGTGCTGTTAGGTTGCTTCCATATTTTGGCTACTGTATATAATGCTTCAGTAAGCATTGGGATACATGTAGTTTTTGAGAATAGTGTTTTTATTTTCTTATAAGTGAGATTACTGGATTGTATGGTATTTCTGTATTTAATTTTTTGAGGAACCGTCATACTATTGCCCTGTTGACTGTACCAATTTACAGTTCCCACCAACAGTGCAAGAGGGTTCCCTTTTCTCTACATACTTGATAACACTTGTTACTTCTTTTTGATAACTAACCATTTTGGCAAGTGTGAGATAATATTTTATTGTGGTTTGATTTACATTTCCCTGATTAGAGTGATGCTACCCATCTTTTCATGTCTGTTGGCCATCAGTGTGCCTTCTTTAGAAAAATGACTATTCAGGTCTTCTGCCTATTTTTTAATTGGTTTGATTTTTGGTTGAGTTATGAGATCCTTGTGCTGTGGATGGGCAAGATGACCTATTAAAATGTGTGTGTGTATAGCAGTAGTAAAATTTAAGTTTTTGTGTATTTTTTAAATTTAAAAAGTTCTTTTTCTATAATTATGCATGTAACATACCTGTATATTATTTACTACTCTACTTTAATAATATGCATATAATATAAAAATGAGGGGTGGACTCATAATTTTTTTCCTGATCAAAAAATTTGGAGTCAAGGGGGTACCTGAATGGCTCATTTGGTTAAGCGTCTGATTTGATTTGGGCTCAGGTCACAGTCTCATGTTTCATAGGTTCACGCCATGAATTGCCTCTGTGTTGACAGTGTGGAGTCTGCTTGGGATTCTCTCTCTCCTCTTTGTCTCAGAAATAAAGAAACATTAAAACAAATTGTGGAGACCAGGACTTTAGGTAGTGGAAGATAGTTGAGAAATTTTGCACAGGGTGTGGGAGATTTGGGTTAGATTTTAGTTTTGAGGAGATTAGTGAGAGAAATTGGTGAGGGGACTTACCACAGGGGATTTCATCTCCCTCTGGCTTTATTACTTTCTTTTGATTTGAATAGCTTGAAATCATGGTTGGAGGTTATAAAATAATTGATTGTGGCCATGAAACCCTTTTGAGAGTTTTTCAAAATGATCCAGGATATTTACCAATAGCTTATCTCTAGAGCACTTTTGCCTGAATACATTAGTAAAAGAGGAATAATAAGCTGTCTCAAGGAAAAATAGTTTACATTTAGTGGGTTTTACTCTTTGAAATATATATGCTATAGTATTCCAATTTGGCAACTGTAGTTTTACAAAATAGGCTTGATTCCATTGTTTATTATAGTTTTGTAAAATCACCAAGGAGGATTGTACCCTCAAGTAGTATGTTAAAGTGCACTCAGATGAACACATCCTCAGGCATAGGGATAAAAATTATTACAAGTACTTCTTCATGCTCTTTCTGTCTGTCTTTTTGATTATTTATTTCTTTTGAGAGAGAGCACAAGGTGAGGGAGGGACAGAGAGAGAGAATCCCAAGTAGGCTCTGCATTATTAGTGCAGGGCCCTTTGTGAGGCTCCAACTCAGAAACTGAGATCATGACCTGAGTTGAAATCAGGAGTTGGATGCTTAACTGATTGAGCCACCCAGGCACGCCTTTTTCTTTTTTCTAGGGTGAAGAAGTTCTCTCTTTTTTAAAAGTTTATTTATTTTGAGAAAGAGATCAGGGAAGGGGCAGAGAGAGAGAAAGAATCACAAGCAGAGTCTGTACTACCAATGCAGACCCCCATGTGGGGCTTGAACTCATGAACTGTGAGATCATTACTTGAGCTTCTGAAATCCAGAGTCAGACGCTTAACCAACTGAGCCACCCAGGTGCCCAGTACTACAGCTCTCTAATTAAAAAAAATTTCTAGTCTTGAATTCTCTTTTATACTATCATAAATTACTTAATGGCATAGTTAGTGAATTTAGTAATAGATTTAGTTGACTTGATGTTTTTCCTGATCAAAATAGCATTTATGATCATATGACCAATAGCTTTATGTGTTGTTGAGACCTTTATGTGTTGTTGAGACCTTTATGTGTTTGTTCAACCTTTCTGTTAGTTTGGTGTACTGTTAAGAAATTCAGACAGAATTGGGGCGCCTGGGTGGCTCAGTGGGTTAAGCCTCCCACTTCAGGTTAGATCTCACGTTTGTGGGTTTGAGCCCCGCATCAGACTCTGTGCTGACAGCTAGCTCAGAGCCTGGAGACTGCTTCCGGTTCTGTGTCTCCTTCTCTCTCTGCCCCTCCCCCTCTCATGCTCTGTCTCTCTCTGTATCAAAAATAAAAATAAAATGTTTAAAAAAAAAAAGAAATTCAGACAAAATAGAGGCACCTGGGTGACTCAGTCGGTTAAGCATCCGACATCGGCTCAGGTCATGATCTCACAGTCCTTGGGTTTGAGCCCTGCGTTGGGTTCTGTGCTGACAGCTCAGAGCCTGGAGCCTGCTTTGGATTCTGTCTCCCTCTTTCTCTGCCCCTCCCCAGCTCACTCTCTGTCTCTCTTTCTTTCACTCAAAAATAAAATAAAGACATAAAAAAAATTTTTTTTTTAAAGAATTTGACAAATTAATGCCTTGCTAGTTTTCAGACCAGGGAGGAACCACTGATTTAGCATATTGGGAGCCTTCATAGTATCATCTTTGTTTAGTTTGAATGAAAGAGGTGCCTTTTCCTTTGCTTTCTTGAAATGTTCAGAGCTTGCTAATGTGAAAAGCCTAATGTATGGAGCAGGGGTAAATTTATTTGGTTCATTTACTTAGACAGTGTAATTGTCTACAGACTTAAATCTCTGTTCTCAAAGTTTACTATCTTTATTGAAGCCCAGGTCCCTATTGGCTTTTCTCTCTTTGTAAACTAGTGATAGGGATTTTTTTTTTTTTGGTTTTTTTTTGGCGTTAGCAGTTATAAGGTAGCTCTTTCACATTTTTCTGTGTGAATTGCATCCTGTTTTGTCAAAAGCAGTTAGGGCAAAAGTGAGCTTTTTTGTTCCTTTTTTTTTTTTAATTTTTAACGTTTATTTATTATTGAGAGACAGCAAGAGATAGAGCGTGAGCAGGAGAGGGGCAGAGAGAGAAAGAGACAGAATCTGAAGCCTGCTCCAGGCTCTGAGCTGTCAGCACAGAGCCTGACGCAGGGCGTGAACTCACAAACCGTGAGATCAAGACCTGAGCCGAAGTTGGCTGCTTTATTGACTGAGCCACCCAGGCGCCCCCTTTTTTGTTCCTTTCTATTCATTTTGAAGGTAGAAGTTTTTCCTCATAAAAATGACAGTTCATCTTGGCAGATGCTGCTCTTACCACAGGTTGCTTATTTGCAAAATGATATAACTTTATTACTAGTATTACAGTGTTTTGTTAAATTGTCTGAAAAGACTTAGTCTTCAGTCAAGCTTTAATTTTTTTTATGATATACAGAAAAATTAGTAATTTCTAAATGTGCTGGATAGCCTACTAGGGCTGAGTAGGATAAGTTCTTGAAATGTAGTTAAAAGAGATGTTTCAGGGGCACCTAGTTGGCTCAGTCTGTTAAGCATCCGGCTTCGGCTCAGGTCATGATCTCACGGTTTGTGGGTTCCAGCCCCGCATCAGGTTCTGTGCTGACAGCTCAGAGCCTAGAGCCTGTTTCAGATTCTGTGTCTCCCTCTCTCTCTGTCCCTCCCTTGTTCGCACTCTGTCTCTCTCTGTCTCAACAATAAATAAACCTTAAAAAAGATTTTAAAAAGATATTTTATTTTTCTTTTTTGTATGAAGAGGTATATTTTTAAAATGTCATCCTCTATAATGAAAATAGTTTGGTATTAGTTAACTTACTAAAGTGATGTTACATATTTATTTGTACAATTTCTTTTTATTTCCTTTTTATTGAAGTACAATTTTATGTGATAACAATTTATATACAATAGCATTCACCAATTTAAATGTCCTAGTTCAGTAAGTTTGACCCATTTATTAACTATGTAACTACCACTACCATAGTCATGACTTAGAACATTTCCACCACCCCAGAAAGTTCTCAGTGTGTTTTGGTTTTCTTATCACTGAAATGGATATAATGAAAGTATCTGCATCCATAGGATTGCTGTAAGGCATAAATGAATTAATACATTTAAAGCTCTTAAAATAGTTTCTAGCTTATTATAAGAGCTCAGTTAATACTATCTGTTGTTATTTGTCCATATTATTTTTTCCCCAGGAGTTGAATTTAGTGATTTCATCACTTATAACACCCAGTGCTCATCCCAGTAAGTGCCCTCCTTAATACCCATCACCCATTTAGTTGATCCCTCCATCCAGCACCCCTCCAGTAACCCTCAGTTTGTTCTCTGTATTTTAGAATCTCTTAAGGTTTGACTTCTTCTTGGTTTTTATCTTAATTTTCCTTCTCTTTCCCAATGTTCATCTGTTTTGTTTCTTTTTTTTCTTTTTTCTTTTTTAATGTTTGTTATTTTTGAGAGAGAGAGACAGACAGACAGACACAGTGCGAGCAGGGCAGGGGCAGAGAGAGGGAGAGCAGAGGCAGGGGCAGATAGATAGCTCAGGCCCCAGGCTCTGAACTATCAGCGCAGAACCCGATGCGGGGCCCAAACTCGGGAACCACGAGCGTAGGACTTGAGCCCAAGTTGGAGACTTAACTGTACTGAGCCACCCAGGCACCCCATGGTCTGTGTTATTTCTTAAATTCCCCATATGAGTGAAATCATATATTTACTTTTCTCTGACTGACTTATTTCATTTAGAATACATTGTAGTTCTGTCCATGTTGTTGCAGTGCCCATAGTATTGATGTTGGTGTTCTACCTTTTTAATTTTATTTTTTAGTGTTTATTTTTGAATGAGAGCAAGCGAGCAGGGGACGGACAGAGAGAGAGAGAGAGAGTGAGACACAGAATCTGAAGCAGGCTCTGGGCTGTCCGCACAGTCTGACATGGGACTTGAACCCATGAACTGTGATTTCATTACCTGAGCCGAAGTTGGACACTTAACTGACTGAGCTACTCACGCACCCTAGTGTTCTACCTTTTATAAAAGCCCCTCTCAAAAAAAAAAAAAAAAAAAAAAAGGTCCCTTTCTACTAATTTTATTAGGTATTTAAAACTTAAAAGATTCTTTGCTGTCTGTGTCTGTTCCTATTATAAATATGTATATATAAATGGGACTGAATGGAATGGAGAAATATCTTGAGCCTTAGCAGAACTCAAGTTGATAGCTGGTATATGAAGGTACACTTCCTGAATGCACCTGTCCCCCACTTTTATTGAAAATTGGTATTGTGTTATTTTTATATCTCTGCCTCATGATACAAAGTTCAAAATGATTTATTTGTTGTCAGTACCACTATTGTAGGCAACTGTCATTTGTATTTAAAATGATTTTGCTGTTTTAGGGGTGCTGACTGGCTCAGTTCATAGAACATGTGACTCTTGATCTTGGTTGTGAGTTCCAGTCCCATGTTCAGGGGTATATTGTACTTAAAAGTAAAACAAAACAAAACAAAAAAAATCTTGAAACAAAATTCTTAAAATGTTTTTGCTGTTTTGATTTATAATAAAATTGTACTTTTGGAAATCCTTGGTTATTTTGAAAGTCTACACATTGTATTCCCTTGTGACAAGCCTTTTATAGATTAAATGCTTTTGCATTTTATGGTTTCTGTCTGCTAAAACATTTCATCAGATATCTTTGGGGCATTTTTCTATGGTATCTGATGCTATTTTTTTTGAGAATTGGAATTTGTAGTTTAAATTTAAAAAATGAATGTTTATTTGACAGAGAGAGAGAGAGAGAGAGAGAGAGAGAGAGACTGAGTGCAGCGTGCAGGTGGGGAAGGGACAGAGAGAGAGACAGATACAGAATCCGAAGCAGGCTTCAGGCTCTGAGCTGTCTGCACAGAGCCCAACGTGTGGGGCTTGAACTCTTGAACTGCGAGACTGTGACCTGAGCCGAAGTCAGACCCACACCTAATTGAGCCACCCAGGCTCCCCTCGAATTTGTAGTTTATATATTTGATATTGCATGAATTTTCTAAGAATTCCATGACAAATTACTATAAACAGGGTAACTTTAAAACAACAGAAATTTTTTTCTCACAGATCTGGAGGGCAAAAGGCTAAAACGAGGGTATAGGCAGGCCCTCTGAAGGTTCTAGAGAGGAAACTTCCTTTGTCTCTTCTAGCTTTTGGTGACTTACGGTGTTTGTTGTCTTGTGACTGCAGAATTCACAATTTCTTCCTCTTTTCTTCACACAGCCTGCTTCCCCTCTGTGTGTCTCTACTTGTCCTGTGTTCTGTTTATAAGGATGCCAGTCATTGGATTTAGGACTCACCCTAAATCCAAGGTGATTTCATCTTGAGATCCTCAAGTAATTGCATACACAGAGACCCTATTTCCAAATAAATTCACATTCTGAGGTTCTGGGTGGACATGAGATTCTTGGGGAACACTGTTGAACCCACTACAGATAGGAAGGGATAGTCACATGATTTAAGCTCTGAGAAGGGATGGGGAACATTTATATAATGTCAAAAACGACTTCACAGTTTGCAGAAATGTTATTTTGGGCTACTCTCCACTCTAAATGCTTTTGCAGTTTGATGGTTCCTGGTTTCATTAAGAAGACACAGAAACACTGAGTACCCATCTTAGTGATAGCATAGAACTTGGTTCTGACAAGACTCTTCTAATGAGTGTTTTATTGAACCTCAAGCAAATCCTGTTTTTCTTTATGTCTTGAAGGCATTAACCTGAAACCTGACTTTTAATGTGAGTTCATTAAACATTTTACCCTGACTTAACCTCTCTAAGAGGTCTTCTATAATTTAACTTTGAAGTTGTTTTTCAGATGAATAGGCTACATGTTTTAGCAGGCCTTGCAGATGTTTGGGAAGTAATCATCTACTGAAGATTTGTTGTGGGAATGTGGTTTTCCTTCCCCTCTGTTTTTAATGTTCCTCCTGGAGATATATGGTACGAATAAGGCATTTTTGAAAACCACAGTGAATGATAATACTCTTCTCCTGATCTGGGCTCTCGCTCTTTTTCTCTCTCTCTCTCTTTTTATTTTCATTAAGTAGGCTCCATGCCCAACGTGGGGCTCAAACTCATGACCCCTAGATTAATTAAGAGTGCATGCTTCACTGACTGAGCCAGCCAGGTGCCCCGGACTTGGACTCTATTGAACAGAATGCTGCAGTGTAGTTTGCTCCTGATCTTATTAACAGATTTTACAGTAGATTGTTAGAATTCCCAGAGGGTGATGAAACAACAATTCATAAATGAGACCAAATATTAAATGCGTTGCTAAACAGGTTTCCTCTCTCTCTGGGCTGTTTGCTGGTTTTTTAGCATTTAATGCAAAGAAAAAGAAAACTGGTTCTCTCTGTACTACCTGCATGTATTATCTCAGTTAAACTTAACTGCTGTGTAGGTATTACTCTTATATATATAAGGAAACCTAAGATTAGAGACATGGAGACATGGAAGTTGTTCAGGGTCACACCTATAGAATGGTGGAGTCAATATTTTGAATGTCTGCCTTTCGATTCTGTTAACTGCTCTTTCCCAACATACCCTATTGTCTCCAAACTAGAAAGTTCACACACCTACATTGTTGCTAACAAAATATTTGCTGTATACAAAAGAAAGAAAGAAAGGAAGAAAGAAAGAAAGAGAGAAAGAAAAGGATAGAATAAAGTACATGAATGCTGTTCCAAGCTTAGACTCTTGTCTTCAGTTCTTTGATATAAAACTGCTTCTGAGTTTTATTCTGAGTATAAGGGAACACAATGGAGCTGGGTGAGGTGTGTGTATATGTGCTCAAATGAAAGATCCTTTGAGGAAAATGGATTATTTGAATGGGATAATCTCTGAAGATCTTACTGTTAAAGATTTTCCTTTGCAGTTTTTTTTTGTTTTGTTTTTGGCAGAAAGTTTCTTATCCAGGTTAGCAATCATAATTTGAAACCTTGTGCAGGATTTTTGCCTCTAACTAGGTCACAGGCAAATTTTCAGGCAGAAGAATGGTTTTCAGTGTAGGTACCCTCCTAAAAGGACTTCAGTGTTTATTCTAGTCACTTTTCACAGGTAAAAGATGGTTTGGGAAATGACAAGAATTTTTTTTTCTTCTAGATTAACTGCTGAAGTACTGATCGAGTTCTGCGTTTCTTCAATGAGGAACTACAGGCTGATCTTCTGCCATAATCTCAAACAGCCATAAATGACAAAAGAATGCTTGCTCAGTGAGGGTAGCTGGTGCAGAAGCCATTTTTTAAACTTAGGTGTTTAAGTACTCAAAGGTAAGTTTTCAAAATGGTACTCCCATGCTTTATAAATCCACAGAAATTTTGGAGTTTATCTCCTGTTGCTGCTATTTGATTATTAACTTGAGATTTTGTAGTTACTACCTGGTACCAGGTATGTTGAAGACTGGATCTTGCTTGTCTAGGGCTCTATATATTTATGGCATTTTGCTGCCCCTAAGTTAATTTCTTTTATTTCTGTAAGTTGAATTGTTTTGCAGTCACATTGTGATACTCTCTTGATTCACTGGGTACAGATATTATGTGATGTATATAGAAGTTGTTTTTACAGACATTAGAATATTGAGTAGATTTATTTATTTTTTGGCTCTCATGTATTGAAAAGGGAATTGTTTCTTTGGGGTTATGAAAAACACAGTTGGTGTCATTTTGTTCATTAGCAACTTATGAAAAAAGGTTTTCTTTCTTTTGAAAATACTCATTGCATAAATAAATGAAATAAATGAAATTGAAAATACTCATTGCATAAAATAACGAATGTTCATTTAGAAAACAAATTTTCTTGGGATTACTTGTTCTCTGATACTTCAGCTATTTGAAACATTGTTTTCTCTCACTGCTTTACTGATCACAGTTCTTGCAAAATTAAGACAAATAACATTTCTTTTCAACTAGACTGGCTGTGGAAATTTTTCTTTAAAATAATTAATGAAACAGCAGCCTTGATGAAAGAACATTCTCATTTGAAAGTTGATGGATGTCTAGCACTGAGAAATTTCCTTCATTTGTAAAAAGTAGTATGGCTTCTCTGTCGTGTGGAAATAAGAACTGGTCAGTCTTGTTCTTACTGGCCTGTCATTTATAAAAAATTTTTTACTAAACCATCAATTTATAAAGTGATTCTCTCTTGGATGCTAACAGTTTAGGGGTTAGATGAACTTCATATAGCACAGTCCAGAAATGATTGGGTTTGTTTTTCACTTGTATCAATAAGCCTGGTCAGTAAAGGTCCTTTTGTTCCATGTTTGCCCCTTAATTTGTCTTTGGGATGTTAATCCTTTGCTAAGTTTAATGATGAATTTGCTGTTGTTTGATGCATACAAACACTAAAGGCAGTATTCAAAACTATACATAGTAGAGAAAATGTTTGGATGATTGTATTGAGCTTTATTTTAGAATGTTCTGTGGACCTGAAAGCTGGAACATATGTAATGATGAAAACACATTCAGGTGTAAAGCATTTTTCTGTAATTATTTTAATTGTATTTTTACCTGTTGATTATTAATCTTTCATTTGGCAGAAAAGACAGCTTTGATTTCTGGCTGCAAAAAAGATATGAGGAAGAGCTCCTCCCCTTCCTTGAGTAACTGCAACTCTGTTCTTGCTAACAAAATATTTGGAATTCCACTTGATGAGCTGCAGCAGGGAGGACATCCAGACAGTGAGGTTCCGTTCATAGTCCGCCACGTTGTGGACTATATCGAGGAACATGGTATACATTTCCTTACCTCGAGGACTAGCCTTTGTTCTAATAAACACTGCTTACCCCTTTTGACCTTGGATTTTTTTCTTTCTGTCTTTGTGTCCTTCCTCCCTTCCTCCCTTCCTCCTTCCTTCCTCCTATCCTTCCTTCCTTCCTTCCTTCCTTCCTTCCTTCCTTTATTTTCCAATATGAAAAGTCTAAAATCTAGTAAGGAAAAATGGTAGTAATTTCTTTTTTAAAGTCATATACTTAGAAATGTCCAGGATAGAGCATTTATTAGTGGGGGTGGTGATAGGAATATTTTTAATGGGGTGGAGGGTGTGTGGATAAAATAGATTATCCCTCAGGACAGGGTTAGTATATTTCTAGATGTGTTTTTTTGAAGGTGTTTAACCCAACCAGGAGAGCCAAGAAGGGCTTTGTGATGTATGACTATTTTAAATAGATTGGAAAATGAATGTATATGGCCGTGTACTTGAAGTTTAAGCTTATTTAATTTTTGCCTTGAACTAATGTAGGAGGTCTGGAGCAGCAAGGACTTTTTCAAGTCAATGGAAATGCTGAGACAGTGGAGTGGCTTCGGCAGAGATACGACAGCGGAGAAGAGGTGGATTTGGTTAAGGAAGCAGATGTTCCCTCAGCTATTAGTCTTCTTAGGTTTTTCCTTCAAGAACTTCCTGAACCTGTTATCCCTGGCAGTTTGCATATTCATTTGATGCAGCTTTCTCAAGGTAGTATAATTTGATTCTTACCAATCCATCATGTACTGTTAATTTCAGAATCTTTTTACCTTATAGAAATCTTAACATGTAAACAGTAATTATAGTAGTTCTGATATTAATTTCTTATGTTCATATGGTCTTTGGATCTTTATGTTCTAGTCAAGGGAATGGCAACTTTTTAGATCCCTGTAGTATTATTTACTTTTTATGATTGGTCTTAGGAAGCCTAAGATAGAGGGTGAGAAGCAGGAGGAGGAAATGGAGGAGAAAAGAACAAGTATAGGGGGGTTGGGAAAGAAGAGAAATATATGTGAAGTGATACTGTTTGTTTCTGGTTTGATAGAACTTGCTAGCAAAAACCAGAAGGTAACTTTGATTCTAGGTTTGGAATATACTTAAAGCTTGTTTTTGGACTTCTGCCTGGAGGAAATAAAATATCAAATTGAATATCAGGACTCCAAACCAAATAAGGAGTAAAGGGTTGATTTGTATTTGTTGGGTTAGGTTTTTGGTGGTGACTAAAAGTAGGGCTTGGCTGGAATGGAATAGGAATGGGAAAAATACACAAAGAGGTAGACAGAAAGGTAAGAACCAAGAAGTGAGGAAATAATTCTGTTCCTCGAGCCAAATGATACTCGTATCTAATGGACTGACATGTTTCCTTATATAGGAAAGTTTGTAAAGTTGGCATGTAATATTACATATTTCTTAAATTTTAAAATTATTTTTTTGCTTTTCTTTGTATTAAGGAATCTTTAATTTTTTGAATTGGGGCTTCTAGGGAAATTCATTGGTGTTAAGACATAATAATAACTACTTAATGTGTATCCCTGTCATAGTCATAGTTGGATTTTAGTAATATGTTTGTGTGTGTGTATCCTTAAGCCATATGTAGTCAGAGAAGGAGGATTTTCTTTTGAGTGTTTTTATCCATCTTTAAAAATTTTTTATACCTTTGAGCCAAAATTAGTGGGTACCTCTGATTTATGTCTAAACATCAGTGATTTAATTTTGTTATTTTAATGTGTCACCTAGATAAAAAAAAAGAAACCGATTTCAAAATGAATTGTCCTTAATGTCCCATTTTTTCAAAGGGCAACTTTATTCCCCCCTCACAAATACTACTGTTTTTGTTTTCAATTTCTGAATCCATATCTTTGACTTTTTTGTAGGAATTTTTTCAAATATTTATATTGAGTCACCTAATCAGCATTTTGCATCCATTAAATATGTAATGAAACTGATGTGTTATAAGAGGTTTTCTGAGTCCTTTTTATGGCTCGAGCCATTTTTTTGTTTTTAAAGTAAGAGGGTTCTATGTTCAGTGTATTAGTTGAGTTGCAGACAAGTCTTTATTTTTTTTATTATTTTTAAAAGAAGTTTATTTATTTTGAGAGAGAGAGCATAAATAGGGGAGGGGCAGAGAGAAAGAGGGAGGGCGAGAATCCCAAGCAGGCTCCATGCTGCCAGCACAGAACCTGATGTGGCGCTCCAATCCATGAACTGTGAGATTATGACCTGAGCTGAAATCAAGAGTTTGATTTCTTGAGTGAGCCAGCCACGTACCCCACAGACATGTCTTTAAAGTTCCAGCTATCAGATAATCTTTCATTCTTTGAATGAAATTTATAAATGAGTAACTGGAATAAGATTTAATGGTAATAAAGTAATTGACTTTCATTTAGACTGTCAGAAGCTGTTTTATCACTAGGCTTAGCATTTTGAGATTCATTTAAAATTATGACAGCATCGTGCACTATGTTATTCATGGGATTATGATATGCATCTTACTAATTACTGCATTGACAATTGCTTGTGAATGCATTTAAAGCATCCAAAATTGCTGTGGCCCATATGTTTGTTTGTTTGTTTGTTTGTTTTTTGAGAAAAGCACTTTTAGTATTTAATGAACCTCCTCCATGTGGCTTCAAGCTACCAGGACACAGTAATCCCCCAACACCCTTAATCTTCTCCTCAGCTCTTCTACTGAAGAATTTGGCCTTCACAATGACAGGCTGTTTGGGGAGCTTTCCCTTTCCCAAAACTTTGTAGTAGCCCGATAGCACCACATCAATGATAGGAGCAGCTCCTGTCTTGTTTTTGGCAGCATTTACCCTTGTCTGCTCACTGACTAAGGTCCACAGTTTATCAAGTTTGACAGTTGGGCAGAAGCTCTGGTTCCTTTTTAAGTGGTAATGCCTCATACCAACTTTTCCAAAGTAACCTGGATGATATTTGTCAAAGTTAATCCTGTGGTGATGCATGCCACCAGCATTACCCCGACCTCCTGGGTGCTTCTGGTGCTTGCCGATGCGGCCGTGACCATGGGTCACGTGGCCCTGAAGTTTCCGTGTCTTCCTCAGTCTGGAAGGCATGGTTGGTGACCCAGAAGAAAGAACTGGCCCATATGTTTTTAATTGTTCTAATATGAGAAATCTACCATTCTCCATTCCCTGCTTATTTAATCATTATCCTATGTATTTATGCATACACATACCCACCCCTTAAGAGCTATACAGAAAAGGTGTGACAGTACTTGACTTGAGGTGGTATTTCTATTTCTTTTGTAATACAATCTGTTTAATTTTGTTCATTCTCCTTTAGTAATTTTTTGGGGATGGTGTCTAAAAATTCCTTTCTCCCTTTCTTGGAGATGAGTGCTTTGTCAGTGTTTTAATTGACATTCACAAATACATAAGATTATTACTTTCTTTTAAAAATGTTTATCTTTGAGAGAGTGCACGTGAACGTGAGAGTGGGGCAGGGGCAGAGAAAGGGAGACAGAATCAGAAGCAGGTTCTGCGCTGACAGCAGAGAGCCCAATGTGGGGGGCTTAAACCCATGAACTGTGAGAGCATGACCTGAGCTGAAGTTGGATGCTTAACGGACTGAGCCACCCAGGTGCCCTGAGGAGATTGTTGATTTTAAGAACATGGAGAGGAATTGTTGCAGTTACATTTGAATTTGTGTTTTTAAAAAAGTCATTTTCATTTTCTGTGGTAGCAAGACACTGCATTGTGGCGTGTCTGGTGTGGTTAGACTTTTATTTAGACCGTAGTTTCACAATCTTGGTACTGTTGATATTTTAGGCTGGATAGTTCTTTATTATAAGGGACTGTCCTGTGAATTTTAGGATGTTTAACAAGATCCCTTGCCTCTGCCCATGTAGATGGCCACTGTCGTCCCTTCCCCCAAGTCATGACTGCCATTCCATTCATTGTCAGACGTTGACAACCATTGTTTTAGACCATCATGGTTTGTATTTGTCCACCTACTTATAAGTTTTGTTAGAAAACAAGACTCTAAGTTTTGTAAATTTGTTGTAATACTTTGAAAAAGTACTTAGGTGCTTGAAAGAATTGCTAGTCAGGAGAAACTTCTTTGATACATAGATATTTTTTCTGGATACTATTTAACTCTGAAGTAGGTTCAAGAGGAAAGAAATTACAGCAGGTGTGTATTTTATAGCTATATATATATATTGAAATGCTTCTCTGCCTTATTTGAAGACTTTGGAAGAAGCAGCCTGGGGGCACTCGGGTGGCTTGGTTGGTTAAGCATCTGACTTCGGCTCAGGTGGTGATCCCGAGGTTAGTGTGTTGGAGCCCCTCGTGGGGTTTCTGTTGTAACAGGGCAGAGCCTGCTTGGAATTCTCTCTCTCCCTCTCTCCCTTTTTCTTCCCCTCTGACAGTTGCCCTCTCTCTCAAATAAATAAATAATTTAAAAAAATAGAAGCAGCCTGGCAGGCATAAGTATTTTGTGTAGTGGAAATGTGTACAATCAAGAGTAGAGCAACGTGGAAAGTATTTCAAGTAAAAAACAGCATTACCCACAATCTTACCACCCCATTAAAGCAAATGTTTTAGTAGTTCAGCTTCCCCTCCCATTATTGTGTATTCATTCAGCTTATCCAGCTAATGTTTGTGTGTGCTAGGCAGTCTTCCAGATTCTGGGAGTGCAGCAGTGAACAAAACTGGATACAAATTCTAAAGGACATAGGAGAGATAGAGGAGAAATAGATGATAAACATACTAAATGTATGTGTGTGTCAGATGATAAGTGCCACAAAGCTAGGGAGGGTATTATGTAGAATTTGGTAGTGTTGTTGTAGTCATTCAATTGAAAATATTAATTGTTTGTTTATATTTTTTGAATTGATAAACATGATTTTTAAAAATAACCCTTTTCTGCTAAATGCTTAGGTTGTTAAAATTTCCACCAATTGTAAACATTGTGGTTTAAAAAACATTCTAGGGACTCTTTTATTCAGTTAAGAAATCAGAGTATTGTATTTGAATGGACAGTTTGTAGTATTATCAATATAGAAGAATTGTTATTGGTTGTGTGAATTTAAGTAAAATTCATGTGACCATAGTCTTTCCTGATATGCTTAGGCTTAAGTTGTTTTTTTTTTTTGCAGAGTTGGCCAATATCTTGACCATAACCTTTTTATCTAGAATTTTTCTGTAAATTAATTTTAAGAATCTGAAGAAAAATATATAATGAAACTTAATTGGGTTAATTTTCACTATTGAAGCATTACATTACTTCATTTGGAGGGTATATTTGAGAAATCCTCTCTTAAGTGAGACCCTCACCGATCACTGGGGATGATAAAGACCTCCGTTTCTCTTAATGAAAGTTCACTTACATGATTCACCCAGGGCCTAGCTTCTGTCACTTGAAAATTAACTTGATAAATAGAAAGCAACCTGAGGTAAGAGAAAAACAATTAAGAAGTGGAATTCTTTTTTATTTAGTCCTACTGTTACTGCTGAAGTTGATTGTTCTTTTCAGGATGTTAGCGGAAGAAGAAAGTCACTTACACCCTGTTCCTTCCTCTTTCCCGATACATCCAAGTGGAACTGTTACTGATTCTATTAGTTGGTTAAATCTCTTCGTTCAGTCATAGTTGATGTTAACTAGCATTGGCTAGTATGTTTTGACTTTCTTAGAGTTGGCATTGATTTGGAAACACAGGTACAGTCATGCAAAAGACAGTATGATGAGAATTAAAAAATAAATTAGAGAATTTGTGCTGATGAGTAATAGATGGGGAAAACATTCTTCAGCAATTGAGGGGTTGAGTTCCTTCTCTCCAACTCTTCTCTTCTCCCTAATAAGTGAAATGCAAAGCCCTAAGGCATTTGGCTTCTGGTAGAGGAAGTGAAGAGGTTTTGAATTGTTAATAGTAAAAAGGTGATGTGGGTGGAGTAATGTGAATCTGGCAAAATATCTGAGCTTTGCTTTTACTTCATTAAAAAAAACCTGTCATTATGTTTTATAGATTATAATAATGAAGATGAATTTGGAAGAAAGTTGAGGTTCCTTTTACAACAGCTTCCACCTGTTAATTACAGTTTGTTAAAGTTTCTGTGTAGATTTTTAGCCAATGTAGCATCACATCATGAAGAAATTTGGTCTGCAAACTCTCTGGCTGCTGTTTTCGGTCCAGATGTCTTCCAGTAAGTTTTTTCCCCAAATTTTTGTGTAATCAAAAAATAGTGAATTTGTAAAATAGACTCATTATACTATCTCCCAAGGATCATAGGTTGCTGGGTGAGCCATTATTTTTTATAGTAGATCTGATTAATCCTCCCAGCATTTCTGTGAAGAGGGTACAAATTAGGTAGGCTTTACAGATGGGAAAACCGAGGCACAGAATGATGACATAAATTGCTCAGGTTTATAAAGTAACTCATTGGTTGTCTTCTAATTTTACCTGTATTTGATTTAAGGACTCAATTCAATTTGGACTTTTATTCTCAGCATTTACACAGATGTGGAAGATCTGAAAGAGCAAGAAATAGTGAGCAGGATAATGGCTGGACTTCTGGAAAATTACTATGAGTTTTTTGAGAATGAAGAGGAAGATTTCTCATCTAATGATTTGAGTTCAATTACTGAACAGGTGAGAATATTTTAGATATATGGAGAATTTTTAAAAAATATACTTTTTAGGGCTTGGCACAAACACAGGTGGAATTTTTAAGTACTACACACAGCAGTTGTTTTGGTTATTTATTACATGTAATCATGGGTGACACATCCACGTAATATATAAATATGATTTTTTTTCTTAAGTTCTTATTTTCAATTTGAGTAATATGGAAAAGGCATTGAAACTAGACAATGACAATATGTTAGGTATTTTGTGAAGTTTGTGTCTGTTTATTCTAACGTAAGCATTATGTTGTAAGAATAGGGTGGTTTTGGGGTTTGGCAAAGAGACTTAGCATAGGGGAATGTAGGGAAAAGGTGAGAGATAGCAGGTGGAGGGAGAGACTCAATACAAATTTTACACATACTTTCGAAAAATAGGAAGTTTTTCTTGATGAAAGTGGAGAGTCAACAGAGCTATGCAATTAATGTCATTAATGGAAAGCATCAAGAGTAATAGTTTAGGTTGCACGTAGTTTTTTTAACTCTTATGATTTTGGAAAATTAACACCCATTTTTCCAGCTCTATTATATTTTGTTGGTTGAGATTGTACAGGACCTAGTTACTTTCTCTTTCACGAAATGAGGATATTGATGCAGAGTAACTACTTCATTGTAATGTAACATTAATCCAGACTTTTCATGCTTAAAATTGTGATTTAGGTCTATGTGGAGGTTTTTATTTTGTGCATAAGTGGAATGATTTGTCAAACAAACTTCTATTAGGTTAAAATCCATGAAGTTACTTATATTTTGGTCATGGGGTAGGGCTGCTACTTTTTTAATGAGTAATTCACCTGGCTAAAAAAATAAAATATTTAGTAAAATTTCTTGCTAGTACTGCCACCCATTCTCCCTCTACCCCATTGGTTTTTATGTATTTTTCCAGAGTTTCTTTATGCAAATGCTAGCGAATACTGCCTCATAGTTTGGTTTTTTTTTAATGTTTGTTTATTTTTGAGAGAGACAAAGTGCAAGCTGGAGAAGGGCAGAGATAGAGGGAGACACAGAATCCAAAGTAGGTTCCAGGCCCTGAGCTGTCAGCACAGAGCCTGACACAGGACTCGAACTCCCACACTCTGAGATCATGACCTGAGCTGAAGTCACATGCTTAAGACCGAGCCACCCAGGTGCCCCTCCTCAGTTTTTTAAGAGGGAGGTAGCATACGACACACACTGCTCTGCACCATCATGTTGTTGTTACTGTTTAAAAAAATTTTTTTTGGTAAAGTTTATGTTTGAGAGAGTGAGCAGGAAGGAGCATAGAGAATGGGAGACTCAACATCGGAAGCAAAGCAGGCTCCAGCTTCTGAGCTGTCAGTACAGAGTCTGATGCAGGACTCAAACCCATGGACCACGAGATCATGACCTGAGCTGAAGCTGGACACTTAACTGACTGAGCCACCTGGGCACCCCATGATGATGTTTTTAATCAGTTAATTAAAATCTTGGAACTCTTTTCTTACTGGAATACAGATACAGTACTTTTTTTTTTTTTTAATGGTTTTTATTTATTTTTGAGAGACAGAGACAGCATGAGCAGGGAGGGTCAGAGAGAGAGAGAGGGAGACACAGAATCTGAAGACAGGCTCCAGGCTCTGAGCTAGCTGTCAGCACAGAGCCCGGTGCAGGGCTCGAACCCACGAACCGTGAGATCATGACCTGAGTCGAAGCCGGAAGCCAGACGCTTAACCTACTGAGCCACCCAAGCGCCCCAGTACTCTTTTGTTTTTATGTCTGCAAAGTTCCCTATTGTGTGGATGTACCGTTATAATTTATTTGATATATAGTACTGATCTCCACTTGAAAAGGTGATAGTACACCCCATTTTCTCACAAGAGTCCTGGATTATATTTGCTTCTGATGTAATTATTAGTAGCTCCCCCTTTCACTCTTATATGTATCTAGGTTTTGATGATTAATTATATGGTCACTATTTATTAATGCACATTGGGTGGTTTCTTTTCATTTGCTATTAAATTATGAAGTAGCATCTTTTGAAAAGTAGTTTTATCATATAGATTTTTATTAATTTTTATGGTCTGGTTCTGGTAATGTGAATTAGGAATTTTATTTTTCATATAGCCTATCTTTTTTTTTTCCTTTTTAAAGAGTTTCTAGGGGCACCTGGGTGGCTCAGTCAGTTAAGCTCAGGTCATGATCTCACGGTTTGTGGGTTCGAGCCCCTCATCGGGCTCTGTGCTGACAGCTAGCTCAGAGCCTGGCGCCTGCTTCAGATTCTTTGTCTCCCTCCCTCTCTCTGGCCCTCCCCTGCTCGCACTGCCTCTCTCTGTCTCTCAAAAATAAATTTAAAAACATTAAAAATTAAAAAAAGGAGTTTCTATATTGTTGTGGGCTTCTATGAAGATTTTTTAATATTTGGAGTTGAGATCTTCCTTAGTTTTTCATATTTTCTTCACATAAGCATTTATATCTTTGTCTGATTTTCCTTCCCTCTTTCTATCCCCTTTTCCCTTCCTTTCTGTCTCCCTCTCCCTTTTCAAGTGTCATGAACTTTAAGGAAACAGTAACAAACCAAATTACATTTTGTAATGTGTAAACTGGGGATGAAAACAGTGTGCATATGTATACATTTGTGAAGTAAATCATATGGGTAGAATTATAGCCAGAATCAGTGATCCTTGGAACTTTTGGCATATTTTTTGAACTTCCAACTATCATTCACAGTTCCTAACTTAAAAATATGGTTAGAATAAAGAACTGAACACATCTCTTCAAAACATTCTTGGCTTTAAAGAAAATGACAAGAGGGCAAGGAGATAGATATGCCTTAAACCTTTAATGTCTTTCTTATACATTTTTATCTATCTTTTTTTTTTTTTTTAACTTTAATGTCTGTTTATTTGAGAGAGGGCTGGGGAGGGGCAGAGAGAGAGAGGGAGACACAGAATTCAAACCAGGCTCCAGGCTCTGAGCTGTCAGCACAGAGCCTGACCTGGGACTTGACTTCATGAACCATGGGACTGTGACCTAAGCTGAAGTTGGAGAGTTAACTGACTGAGCCACTCAGGTGCCCCATTTAAAATTCTGTTTTAGAGAGAGTGTATAAGCAGGAGGGGGGGGGCGGGGAGAGAGAGAGAAAGAGAAAGAGAGAGAGAGAGAGAGACCCACAACTCTGGTATCATGACCTGAGTCAAAATCTAGAGTTGGATGCTCAACGGACTTAGCCACCCAGGTGCACCAAACCTGTAATGTCTTTATGCCTGTAAGAAATCCTATTTTGGGGATTTCTGTGTGCCATCTTTCTTTTCTTTAAATTGTTTTAGTTGGTCGCTTGGCTGGCTCAGTTGGTAGTGTGTGTGACTGTTCATCTCAGGATTACAAGTTTGAGCCCTCTGTTGGGTGCAGAGATTACTTAAAAAAGATAAAATCTTTAATTAATTTTAGTGGGGTTTTGTTTGTTTTTTTTAGAGTTTATTTTGAGAGAGAGAGAGAGAGAGCGTGCCTATGTACATACGTATGCGTATGAGAGAGTGGGGATGGGGCAGCAAAAGAGGGAGAGCGACATTCCCAAGTAGGCTCCATGCTGTCCGCACAGAGGCTGATGTGAGGCCCAATCCCACGAACTGGGAAATCATGACCTGAGCTGATATCGAGAGTTGCATGTTTAAGCGACTGAGCCACCTAGGCACCCCAAAAATGATAAAATCTTTAAAAAATTAATGTTTCAGTAATTTATTTAGATAAAATTAATGGCTGCTCAAAACAAAGTAATATGAATATGTTTGTGTTACTCATTTTTACATTTCTTGAGAGGATTTGAATTATAATAATAAACTGATGATGCCAGTTTGCCCTAATATTTTTATCTTGACGGCTCTAAAGTCTTTAGGGTGTATCTTGACTATGTTTTATGTCATGGTGTAATTCTCTGGTCTTTCTGCTAATCTACGTCTTCCTTATGGGTACTGAAATAACTCTCATGTAATGCATTTGTATTTAAAAAATTTTTTTGGCTCTCCGCATAGATCCACTGCCCTGGTAAAGTCTATGACCCCGAGTTTAGGTCCGGGAGCCTAAACCTGTAATAAAGCCCTTTGCTTTTGCATACGTGAAAAAAAAAATTTTTTTTTAAACTCTTATTAGTTTTTGAGAGACACAGAGTATGAACAGGGGAGGGGCAGAAAGAGAGGGAGACACAGAAATTGCAGCAGGCTCCAGGCTCTGAGCTGTCAGCACAGGGTCCATCATGGGGCTTGAACCCACAAACTGAGATCATGACCTGAGGTAAAGGCGGACGCTCAACCAGCTGAGCCAGCTTGGTGCCCCATTGCGTTTGTATTTTTATGTTTCTTTAAGCACTAGAAAAACTGACTTAAAATATGTTGTGCTTTACATTAAATAGAATCCTGGTTAGTTAACACTAGCACATAATGTTGAATTCTGCAGGTTTGCCCGTGGATAGAAAAGATGTTAGCATATTGAATAGAATATGATCAATAATGGATTAGTGTTTGATCCATATTGCTGATTACCAGAATTTGTTTTCATAATTATTACTATGACATTTCTATACTATAAACAGGTTACAGTAGTAGGACAGATACCTGAAAATTTATTTTCCTTAAAAATAAATAAAAATTTGATGACTTCAGTTTGAGTTGTGAGGCTGAGTTGATAATGTATTGAGTAAAAGTAAAATTTCTTCAAACTTAGCACATTTTGGTTGTATATATTTTTTTAAGTTTATTTTTGAGAAAAAGGGAACGAGTGTGAGTGGGGAAGGGGCAGAAAGAGAGGGAGACAATCCGAAGCAAGCTCCAGGCTCTGAGCTGTCAGCACACAGTCTGATGGGGGCTTGAACCCATGAACTGTGAGATGACCTGAGTCAAAGTCGGACACTTAACCGACTGAGCCACCCAAGCACCCCTATTTTGTTGTATTTTTAAGTTGACCTAAGTTAAATGTGCTGATTTCTTACCTCATATTTAAAGACGTGGGTATACCTGGCCCATCCTTGCAGTGCTTTGATTATTTTTCTTCTGATTTTGATATTTGAAAGAAGTGAAGTTAACTAGTGCTTTTTTCCCCTTGGAGTTTTTTCCCATTAATCCAAGTATTTGGCAGTTAGAACCTTTTCAGGGTGATAGATACTTCTATTAATAGTATGAGAGAGATGACTGGAGATCGTAAATAGGGAGTGTTTGAGAAATGACCCAGAGTTGGTGGACAGGTTCTTTGTATGGGATCTCTACATGAATGCAAACTCAGTAGAGTGGTTTGAAGATGTAGGTGATAATTATGTTTCTTTATACATTTGAGAAGGCAGGTAGCAGCGTTCTCCACAAGCTGGAGTCTGGAGAGCAGGCATTTCACGAGGCCCTAGAGAAGGGAATTACAGCAGTCAAAGAAAGAAGAGATGTAAGTATGGATGAGGGTTTTCCGTAAGTGGAGTGAGTGATTTTCCATTAGGTGGAGTTGAGGCAGCTGCATACTTAGGGAAGGCTCACGGTAACTTAGGAATATAAGAGCATTGATAAGCAGAAGGTCAAGGTGACAAGGAGAGGATAAAGAACTTTTGAAGTGTGGGATGAGAGACGGAATTTTGAAGTTTTTAATGCTTATTCTTACCCAAACCAATTTAGTCAATTATTACTACAGAAGGTTACATGGGGAGGCCTGGGAAATGGGAGGGGGTAAAAGAAAATCCCATTAGGTTACTCTTCATATCATATCTTATTGGATGATTATTGTTGAAAATATTGGACAGTGTCCATTAATTTACATAAAACGTATTGAATTGTATTTAATACATTCAATACAATCAAGTGTAAGATATTTGTGATTACTTAGAGCTATTGACTGGAGGCACAAACTTATTTTTAAAAACATATACTGTAACATATTAAAATATGTACCAAATGTACCAAAATTTGTCCCAAAAATGTGTGTACTGAATAAAAACTCTCAGTTTAAATACTCATGTTAAATTTTTTTTGCCCCATTCTTTGCTCTGGCGGCCAGGCCTCTATTGATCAACCATAGTAATCCCCATTTAATATTTCTGAAAATAGTATTTTCTTGTCATTTAATATTTTTTGTTGCTTCAGTTGCCAGGTAGATAATACATATGTTCTTTAATTTCATTAATATATTAAATACATACATGGAAAATGAGGATACTTTTCCATTTGATTCAGTTTGAAAACTCATCTGTTGTGAAATTTTTACCTTCGTGTATAAATCTTACCTCAGTTCATAATCAGTTACTTACTCATTTTTAGTTTTTTTCATCACTCTTCTACGTGATAGGAGATAGATGAGGGCTGGCATTTTATAAGCACAACAAATTCAGCAGAGTGTGCTGTATATGCTTTATTTATAAGATCAGTGGTTCACAAATTGAGGTCATTAAGTATTGTTAATAATGAATTTTTAGTGAGCCAGCTGACTAGTGACCTTGACACACCAGTGGTTGAGAGCTCCTGCTTTAGGTAGTGTGGATGGCAAGTACATCTTCCTTTCTCCTAAAAAGTGATGCTACATGTGGAAATTAGGCTCTGTGCTATAAAGAAATATCAATTCCAGTTGTAATGATAGCTGTTTTTTATTGCTTATTATGTACAGACACTGTAGAAGAGTTAGCCTATGTTATTTAATCCTTTCAGCTAGCTCAGTGAGGGAGGCAGTATATATAGCATCTCTATTTTATTCATAGGCCTAGAGAATTTAGTAGTTCAGAGATAGTTAAGGGCACAGTAGGGCTATGAACATACATCTTTCTGTCTTCAAAGCCCGGCTTTTAAGTACTTACTGTATTATACTTGAAAGCAGGCAGTCTGTACTTGTTAGGAGTGTGGTAGAACATCACAGAAAAATTACCTTTCTTCTGGTTGAAGTCTGCTTTCTGAGGGTATTCTAGCAACTATGTTTGACTGTCTGGGAAGAATGCTGCGGTTATACTTAGTGGTAAATTTATCCTCTGTATTTCCAGTGCATTTGTCTGGAATGGACAAAGGTATACTTTTACTGCTCATTGTTTTTAGTGACTACTGTTAAATTATGAAAGGTCTTAATTTATGGCTAGTGACTTCTTTGAGATAGCTTTAAAGTTTCTTATTTAAAAAAATACTTTAAGTGTATTTATTTGAAAGAGAGTGGGTGAGGGTGCACGTGAGCTGTGGAAGGGCAGAAAGAGAGGAAGAGGGAGAATCACAGGCAGGCGCCCCGTATTTGAAAATATTTTTTGGGGGGTGTCTGTGGCTCAGTCAGTTAAATGTCTGACTCTTGGTTTTGGCTCAGGTCATAATCTCACAGTTCATGGGATCAAGCCCCACATCAGGCTCTGTGTTGACAGTGCAAAGCCTGCTGAGGATTCCCTCTTTCCCTCTTTCTGTGCACCTCCCCTGCTCTTGCGTACATGTGTGCCCTCTCTCCGTCTCTCCCCTCCTTCCTCCCTCCCTCTCTCCCAAAATAAATAAACATTAAAAAAATATTTTGTTGGTTTTCCTTCTCTAATATTATTCACTGTCTTTTTATTAGAGTGATTATTTACTTATGTATCCAGTTTGATAATGGAAGACATTTTATAGCCCCTGCCAGAAAGATAATTATAACCTTGAGTTGTGCTTAATGGCCATATTAGTGAGTTCCCTCTTGTAACATCCAATCTCTTCAAGAAGAATTCCATCTGATTCATGTAGAAGTTAGATGACATTTTCTAAAACAGAGTTAACATCTTAACGCAAAATTACTCTTCCTTTTCCAACATTTCCTCTGTATTAAAATCACTTGTTAAATGTACCTGGAAATTTGAGAAGTCGGTTAGAAATCTTTGTAACTGTAGAGTTTATAAAACTTATTGGTTAGGAAATGAAGCTTTCTTAATGTTAGCTAACTACAGTGTGCAGGCTTTCATTGTTACGGTCTTACTCATATTCCTTTGATACACTAAAGTAAAAATCACTTTGTGTTTTAAAATGCTATATTTGGTTTGAGGTTTTCTTCAAATATGGAAAAGTTAATTATTCCTTTAGAAAAGTTGGTCCTAGGAAATGAAGTAAAAAACGAGTTGTTTGTATTTTAAATTTTCTTAGACTAGTATATGTTAGATAACATCTATTATTAAAAGTTTCATTAAATTTTAATTACCAATTTCCTCTTGTTTATATAGGTTAATGAGCTTTCTGAGGAAGAAGAGGAAGATGAAAAGCTGGAACATATAGAAGAACTTCCAGAAGAGGGTGCAGAAAAATCAAGTGATATTGCAGAGGTGGTACAACTAAGGATGACTGAAAACATCCTGGAACCAAATAGTGTTACAGCATCAACAAGGTATTATTTCAGTTGAAAGAACCTTAGCTTTTGAGCATTTTATTCTAGATGTGGAATCACTGAAGCAGTAAAATACAGAAATTGTAACGATATGTGAAAGATTGGTTTGTGTATGCAAAAGGGCAACAAGAAAATTTTCTTTCAAAATATAACTTTTTATATTTCTTCTTAAAGTTTGTTTTTGTATTGTTAGTGTGTTGGGTTCGGTAAAATTTCAGAACCTCTGGAAGTAGTTGAATTGACTTGTATTTCCAAGTTCTAGGCTAGAACTAGGTTAGGTAGGCTATAAAGAGAATCTGTGATTCGTTAAGATAGTGCTTTCCAGTCTTTTTTCAGGTATGATATGATAATCTTTACATGGCATATTATGTAAACTTGGCAAATGTGGTAGGGTACAGTCACTGTCTTAATGCATAGCGTGGGCACTGGACACACTGTTTAGTGAGCTGTAGAGACATGGAAAAATCTCCAGAGCTTTGGGTATTGCTAATTCTGTGCTGGTTCTCTATAAAATTCCATGCTTACTAACTCCCCCCTTTTAATTAGGAGAACAGCAATATATTTAGATCACTAGATTTTGTTTTTTGTTTTAATCACTAGAAATTTTTCATTAATTCTGTGTTCAGTAGAATGGTGGTTAAAAAGCAGAGGAAATTATTTAAAAGCTTTAGAAGGCAAAATGTCATTTAAAAATAACTAAGATCTAAGGGATAAACTATCCATTATAATTTAGGTAAATTATAAAGCAGTTTAAGATACATACTGCCAAACACAACTATTGAATTTCTTTGTGGGCCTCTAGATTTTTGCATATTATATATAATTTCTTCAAACATGATTGTAATTATGGTATATTGACATGTTTGTTCACTTTTTTTTGCCTTAGATTTAACATTGTGCTATTCTATGTTTATAAGCCCTCCTAGTTTATTTGGGAGTAGGGCTCTTAACTATAGTTATATTAAGAGATTTATAAACAATATACTGAAATATATACTGAAATCAGAGTGCTTAAAAGACAGCCTGACTTATATTGCCATTAGCAGTATTTTCTCCAGAACAGAAAGACAGTAGACAGATGGGTGTTCTTTGGGCACCTGGGTGGTTCAGTCAGTTAAGTGTCCGACTTCAGCTCAGGTCATATCTCATGGTTTGTGAGGTGAAGCCCTGCATCCTGCTCTCTGCTATCAGTGCAGAGACTACTTCAGATCCTCTGTCCCTCTCTTTCTCTCTCTCCCTCTCTGCCCCTCCCCCTCTCAAAAATAAACATTAAAAAAATAAATGGGTATTCTTTATTTTAAGTTAGAGTTATGTTTTCCAGTACAGTGGCCACTAGCTACATGTGGCTATTAAAGTTTAAACTTGAATCAGTAAAAATTAAATAAAATTAAGAAATAACTTTCCCAGTTGTATTAGCCACAGTTCCAGTGCTCAATAGCCACGTAAGTGGCCATTGTATTGGATAGTACAGATATAGAACATCTCTGTCATTGCAGAAGTTTCTTGTGGATAGCATTGATTTACTGGGGTAAATTTGTTAGGTCTTTTTATTTAATTAGTAGCAAAGTTAATATTATTCAAACACATAGCACTCATAGTTTCTTCATTTTGATCATCTTTCCAGTTGTGTAGACCATTCTCCTTCCTTCTAATCAGGTAATTTTTAGATAGCCTGCAAGATAGGTAGTCAGAATTCCTTAAACACAAGTCACAGAAGTAGACCTTGGTTAAAGGAAAGAAAAAAGACAATTTATTAGAAGAATGTTAGATAGGTCTCAGAGTCAGAAGGAAAAGCAGAGATAACACTGGAAGCCTTGGAGAATTTAGTAGCATGGTTATGGAAGAGTGTCTAGTGTGGCTATTACTTAGAGAATTTCAGTTGTCTGTCTATCTGTCATTCTGCTCAAGATCAAATTCCTGTGGGGTAGCAGGGGAGAGGGTCTGGCCTAAATTGTATCAACTGTCCAACTACCTGGCCAGGGTAGTACTGGTCATTGTAATTTATGTATCTACCAAGACCACTGGATAGGAAGAGGAGCTAGTTTGCCACAGAACAATGAGGCTATTTACCAAAAGAAAGGGGTAGCGCTGTCAGAAGCAAAACATGTGTCTGTGCCAGAGTCACCTTTGAGATTTAGTGATGTTAAAAATTAATGTTTGTATATTAGGCTTTTTGGGTAGTTTTGTCTGATTGATTGCATGAAGATAAAAAATACATTCTTTGATGAAAGGAAAATAAGGGAGGAGATATATCCCCTAGAGTGCACAGCTCTAGACTATAGGAAGCTTTAATAGATTCATTTTAGGAAATTAGTGGATACTGTACTGCATGAAACTGGAGATTGAACTTTTGGAAACTTTAAACGTTCCACCCCTTAAAATTTTTCTGTGAGGTAGTTTGTAAACATTTACTGGAGTATTAGTAGCCACTCTGTTTCTCTTCAGAAGTAGCTATGGGAAAATATGTTAGAAACCTAAGGGAAATAAACATTTTTTTAAAGTTATTTAATGTTTATTTATTTAAATTTTAAAAAATGCTTATTTATTTTTGAGAGAGAGAAAGCAGGGGAGGGGAAGAGAGAGGGAGCCACAGAATCTGAAGCAGGCTCCAGGCTCTGAGCTGCCAGGACAGAGCCCAGCACGGGACTCAAATTCACAGGCTTTGAGATCATGACCTGAGCCCAAGTCAGTAGCTTAGTCAACTAAGCCACTCAGGCACCCAGGGAAAACATTTAATGATGGTTTTAAAAAGGAGTTATCAAATTTTTTGTTTTCAGATATTCTTAAAAATAATTGATGACTACAAAGACTTTTTAAAATTTTGATTATACTTGGGGCGCCTGGGTGGCTCAGTTGGTTAAGCCTCCGACTTCAGCTCAGGTCAGATCTCACGTTCGTGGGTTCAAGTCCCGCGCAAGGCTCTGTGCTGACAGCTAGCTCAGAGCCTGGAGCCTGCTTCTGGTTCTGTGTCTCCTTCTCTCTCTGCCCCTCCCCCGCTCATGCTCTGTCTCTCTCTGTATCAAAAATAAATAAAACATTAAAAAAACATTAAAAAAAATAAAATTTTGATTATACTTGTAGGCATTTAGCATGTTACAACTTAAAACAGCATACTTAAACCACTGGAAGTGTTTCTTCGTTGGTTTGTAGTTTGGAAGATACTTGTATTTGTAGCTGTAATACAGCCGTGTTATGACCTAACAGTTTTTTTTATTGATAAATTGAACCTCCTTTATTAGTTTTAAGTCAGCAGTTCTCAAACTTCTTAGTCTTATGACCTTCCTTACACACTTAAAATTTATTTAGAACCCAAAGAACGTTTGTTTCTGTGGGTTATAGCTATTGGTATTTACTATATTAGGAATTAAGTTGAGAATTAAAGTTTTTTATGTTTATGTATTTATTCTGAGAGAGAGAACAGAGGAGGGGCAGAGAGAGAGAGAATTCTAAGCAGGCTCTGCACTGTTAGCATAGAGCCCGACCTGGGCTCGAGCTCATGAATCATGATATCATGACCTGAGCTGAAATTGAGTCAGACCCTTAACCCAGTAGGTCACCCAAGTGCCTCAAAACTGAGAGCTTTATATATTTTTTAACATAGCAATAAATCTATTAATGTGTTAATGCAATTTTTTGGTAATTTTTAGAGAGTGTGCACATGAGTTGGGGGAAAAGGGCAGAGGGAGAAAGAACCTTTTTTTTTTATATTTATTTTTAAGAGAGCGAGCATGAGTGGGAGAGGGGCAGAAAGAGGGGGACAGAGGATCTGAACCGGTCTCTGCACTGATAGTGAGACTGATGCTGGGCTCAGACTCACGAACCATGAGATCATGACCTGATCCATAGTCTGATGGTCAACAAACTGGGCCACCCAGGTGTCCCAGGATTTTATTTTTAAATATAATCTCCACACCCACATAGGGCTGGAACTCATGTCCCCGACAAGAGTTACTGGCTCTACCAACTGAACCAGCCATGTGTGCCCCCTGTCCTTTTTTCCCTCCATTTGGTAAGTTTTATAAGAAATGACCAAACTGGGGTGCCTGGGTGGTCCAGTGGTTAAGCATCTGACTTTGGCTCAGGTCATGATCTCATGGTCTATGAGTTTGAGCCCCGCGTTGGGCTCTGTGCTTGACAGCTCAAAGCCCAGAACCTGCTTTGGATTCTATGTCTCCCTCTCTCAGCCAATCCCCGGCTGGTGCTCTGGCTCTGGCTCTGGCTCTCTGTCTCTTTCTTTCTCAAAAATAAACAAACATTAAAAAAAAAAAAAGTGCCAAACTGGCTTCCAAAGTGGTTGGAACATTTTACATTTCCACCGGTAGTATATAAAATTCTAGTTGCTTCACATCCTTACCAACACATAATTTTAATTTTAAACATTTTAGTGGTGTCCACAGCAGATACTATGGTGCAATATTTGCCGAGGAAGGTCTGCTACTGACACAATGAAGAAGTATCTGATTTTAGTATCCATTTTGCCTTTTTTTGTAACTTGAGCAGTATGCTGTTACTGCTGGCAAAGAGTACAGAGTGAGCACTGATGCCTTCCTACTATTCTAGATGAGGTGCTTTTGTTGGGCTAGCAGTCCAGTTTTTCCCCCTTCAGCCTTGTGGAATAGTCAGTATTTCTTCACGTGAGCACCAAATGAAGTAGTTACCTATCCACATGGGTATGTATATGTAGTTTTTGTGTGACAAATAAATTCTTTAGAAAACTAGCATCACATTGTGCCAGGTATGTTGAACATATATCTTAGTGGATGCTATCCTGGTTGTGTCAAGGTAGTGTAAATGTGGCAGCTTTCAACACTTCTTGAAATTAATACTGAAAAGTTTTATAGCTTTTTCCTTTTTTTTTTTTTTTATTACAGTGCCCGTTTATCTCCCATCAGCATCTTACCGGCCTCTGCAGAGTAAGTATACTTTCAGAAGGCAATGCTGTTTTTAATTTTAAAATATTACTAAACCGTAAAAATTAAAATCATTTATTAGGCTTACTTTAGAGGAAGAATTGTACACAAGTTAGTGAAACCTGTTTAAAATTTTACGTACTGCAGTAGGAATAAGGAAGGAATGCATTGCTTGATATATAAAATAAAGATTGAACTTTCTTCAGATGATTTTTTTTTGATCTTCTGAAGTGATTGAGAAATGTCAGTAGGTCTCTTTAAGTAGACTTCATGTAAAAAAGGTGGACAGGTCTTTACAGTTTCTTTGATTTAGCTGAGTATTGACAAATTACTTTGCTTCAAAAATGTAGCTTTGAAAAGTCTATTTAAATGGTTTGCTATATAGAAGCAAGGAATGAATTACTGGGACAGCTGGTCTTCCCACCTTGTTAGTAATAGTGATAGTGTGATTGATTTGTATTGGATTTATTTGAGCAAATTTCTTTTAAAAATTTATCCCAGCATCATGTATTCCTTTTATGTGTTTCTTTTATACACTAGCCTATGCATCTCAGTACCCTGATAATTTGTCATTGGTTTTACTGTTTATGTGGCCAAATGCCAAGTTACGGTGACTACTTCTCACTAAAATGTGTTCTGCTTTGTAGCATTTTAGAAAGAACAATTAGAGCAGCTGTGGAGCAGCATCTTTTTGATCTGCAGAGCAGCATAGATCATGATTTCAAGAATTTACAACAGCAGAATGTTGTGTGTAATAATGAAGCAGAAAGTATTAATTGTGATGGGGAAGGATCTAATAACCAGTAAGAAACTTTCATAATATTTTAATTTATTGAGTTTTATAAAATTGTTTATCTCTTAAAAACCATAGTTTACTTAAATATGGGATCTTGGGGATTTCTGAAAGTGTGTGTGGAAAGTGACTTTGTGTATACTTGTGTGTAAATTGTAGAAGGTGAGAGATTTATGTGATCTGAAGAGAAACCAGAGTGTTGTGTGTAAATTGTATACATTTAATTTTGAAAATCTAAATTTTCCATTAAGGTAGTAGACATTAAGTCCAATACTGCCAGGTTTTCCTTCCTGAACACCAGATGAAGTAGTGAGCTTAGCTTTAGCGACTGTGTTGTATGAAAAATAACTTAAAACTTGCAGACCCATACTATATGTGACACATGGTCTCACCATTAGAGACATGACGTGATCTAAGCACCGAAGTACAGGGGCAGCGCGTTGACTGTGCTCATTTTGCATAGTCATTGAATGAAATGGTGAGCAGAACCATTCTTTACTATTTCAGTTTTATCCCCCGTCCCAAGCTACTACCCTGTGGACCTCCCTGCATACTTTTTTTTTTAGGTTAGTTGTTAAATTTTGTATAGGTTGTCTGTGCTGTGTGATACATGATGTTCTGCTTTTCATCAGACTTGTTACTTTTAAATGGAGGAAAGGCCTCATCTCCTTTCCTGTTACCTAAGCCCTCACTTGAGGGATATATAGGTACCTTTTTTGAGACCATAACTATGACTTCATAGTTTTTACTTACCAGTTTTTATTTGGAGGACACATGAAAAGGTGTACCCAAATTTGGAATATTTGTAGGAGGTTAAAAAAAAAAAAAGATTGGGTAGAGTTTTTTTTTTCTTTCTTTTTTTAAATTAGATTTTTATAAGGCCAAGTAGGTAGAGTGCACTAGAATAGCTATTAAATATGAAGTCAAACCTAAAAAATTAATGGATATGAAAACCAAGGATTGCAATATGTTTATTTTAGGGATACCATATTGTACAACTTGGAGGTGTGCTATGTAGTCTGAATAGATGGCATCACCAGCTTCTGGAGCTTTATATCCCTGATTAGTGATGCTTGGAAGGCATGAGTGGAACTGACAAAACTGGATTGATCTGTAAAGAGTATTGTGCTGAATATGAAGGAAAGCAGTATATGAAAACAGCAGTAATTAAAAGTTGGAAATAGTAGGAAAGTGTTCCATAGGTTATAATTAATATAAGTAGACTCCTGGGCATTTGTCTTTAGTTTAGCTAGAGATCTTGAAAACCTATGCTCACGCTCAGACAATATTCGTATTGCTATCTTTGGGGAAATAACTCATGTTCTATCATTGATAGTGGTATTGTCTTTGTAAAAAAAAGCCTACTGTAGTATTTTACATATTCTGAATAAATTATGTAACATGAAAAATCTGTAGTAGGAAACTACTGTTGTACTTAGACACTGTAGTGTTTAGTGTCTAGTGCTAGACTTTTATTTTAATTGAAACAGATGTTATGATTGAAAGTTCATTTATAAGGAAAATTATTTTGGCATATAAATTATTCTTTCAGCGATTCATTTGTTTTTGAAAATTTTCAAAGGAAATAACAAACACGGTAGTTTTCTCACAACATTCCCTGGAGAGAGACAAAAGTAAACTTAGTGTGTTTAATAATCTAATTTGGCAAAATGAAGAAAGTGTGGAGTTTTATGAAAAGGACACATTTTCTTTAACAAGTGAAAGTTTTATCATTATTAGTATTTATTTATTTTAAAAGCATTACATATTTTACATGTTTAACATTTGGCCTGATCTGATTTTTTAATCTTTGTTACTAGGGTTGATATTGCTGATGATAATATTAATGCCAGTGAAAGTAACAGAGACTGTTCAGAACCTGTGGCGAGCACTAATTTAGACAATGAAGTTATACAGCAAGATTTTGTATTTGAGGATGAAGAAAATAACCAGGTAAGACTTGGAAAGAATAAAAAAATCTTTGGTTTAGGTGTTCTAGACCTGCAAGTCTGATTGGTTCATGTATTCCTTTCATATCAGAAGCCGTAGTTCATTATTGCTGACACACATGTTTTTCTTGATTTTAAGTCCGAAGAACATAAACTCAATTGGTAAAGATCAGGGACCATCAGTGGGTAGAGAAATAGATATAAAATATTCAAAAATATTTTTCTGGATAATAAACAAATTGTGTTGTTATCTGAGGTGGTTGGTGGTGTTATGGTTGAATTTTGTATTTTTTAAAAGCTTTTCTATTTCCCAGTGTTTTCTTGAAAAACATGGGATCTTTTCATAGAGAAAACCCATGATATCATTTTAAAAGTAACTAAATTGTTTTCACTGTCATAATTGTCAGTGGTAGCATTGCTTTTAAAACAGCGTCAATAAATATACAAATTGGGGTGCCTGGTGATTCAGTCTGTTAAGTGTCTGAATCTTAATCTCAGCTCAGGTCTTGATCTCAGAGTTGTGAGTTCAAGCCCAGTTTAGGGCTCTGTGCTGGGTATGAAGCCTACTTAAAAAAAAAAAAATAATATATATATATATATATATATATATATATGCATATGTATATAGATACACAAAGCAGTATCTAAGACATTTCAAAGTTTAGTTTTGATAACACTTTTTAAAATAAGATTCTTAATGGATAAGGAGGGTTTTCTTTAGCATGTTTTCATTCTAAACCATGAACTGAAGTGTAGGTATAATAAAGAATTTAGAGTCTGTCAACTGAGATTTGTATTCTGCCTTTGCCTTTTAATAGCAGTGTGACTTCGGGCAACTTACCTACCTTTCCTTATCTGCTCTTTGCTTTTCTTTAGATAAGTGGTGAGTAATATTAGAGAATTTTTATAAATATCCAAAGAAGTAGAAGTATAAAATTATTTTATAAGCTAGGAAACATTTCACTGAAGTTAGCCACTCTGACTGGTGTGAGGTGGTATCTCAGTGTGGTTTTGGTTTGTGTTTCCCTGATGATGAGTGATGTTGAGCATCGTTTCATGTGCCTGTAGGCCATCTGGAGGTCCTCTTTGGAGAAGTGTCTGCCCATGTCTTCTGCCCATTTCTTCACTGGGTTATGTGTTTTTTGGGTGTGGAGTTTGGGGAGTTCCTTGTAGATTTTGGATACTAGCCCTTGATCTGATATGTCATTTGCAACTATCTTTTCCCATTCTGTTGGTTGCTTATCTTATTAGTTTTCTTGATTGTTTCCTTTGCAGTGCAGAAGCTTATTATCTTGATGAGGTCCCAAGAGTTCAGTTTTGCTTTCATTTCCCTTGCCTTTGGGGATGTGTCGAGTAGGAAATTGCTGCATAACCATATACTCTTACTCTGAATTTCACTGCTGGGCTATCAGTTTTTGTCTTCTGTCACTGCATCTTTTATGTTGCCTCCAATTGCCGTGTTGTGGTGGTGGTTTTACTACTTTCCAGTATTTGTTTTAGAATTATGTTGGCTCCATCTGGCTAGAAAGTATGTGGGTTATTCTGTCAGTCCTTACACTTGTTTCAGTTATTTCATAGTGTATAAGGAATTGTACATTAAATTGAAGTTGGTGATGTAATAATATGCTTTTATAATAGAGCTTTATAAGTTTTTCTTGTAAGCTATTTCTTTTGATTCTCTTGCAGTAACTGTAAGGCAATTAAATGATTGTTATTCTCATTTGTGATGAGGAAGTTAGAGCTGGGACTTGAATTTGGCTTTTTGAGTAAAACAAGTCTTTTTTTTTTTAAATTTAATTTTATTTATTTATTTATTTATTTTTTAGTGTTTATTTTGGAGAGAGACAGCAGGGTGGTGGAGTGGCAGAGACAGAGGGAAACAGAATCCTAAGCAGGCTCCAGAGCATGATATGGGGCTTGAACTCATGAACTAATTGTGAGATCATGACCTGTGCTGAAATCAAGTGTCAGACACTTAACTGACTGAGCCACACAGGTGCCCTACCAAGGTTCATTTTAAATATTGGGTCTAGGTAATGATTATTTAATGGGCCCAGATGCCTTCATATTTAAGAATGTAAAACTGTATTCCAGAGCAGAGAGGTTGCTAAAGTCTGATCATTGGTTCTCACAGTTTGAGTCTCAGGATCTCTTGATATTGAGCATACTAGAAGGATTTTGTTTACATGGGTATATTGATTATATACCACATTAAAAATTAAATAGAAAAATTAAAAAGTTTATTAAACTCACTCAAGTTACCATAAATAAAGTTGCTTTTTTTTTCATTAATAAAAAGCTACATAAAACATTTTTTGCTTTGAGGAATGGTATTATTTTACATATTTACAAATATTGTTAATGCTTGTTTGACTAATAAAAGTTGGATTCTCATATCTGCTCTGCATTCATTCTGTTGCTACATATTCTTTTGTTTGAAGTGCATCAAGACAATTCAGCCTCAAAGAGATATTTAGTTGGAAAAGGGAAAAGTAATTTTACAGCTTTTTTCCAGATAATTATGAACTTTTATATTAAAACTGGACAAGTGGTAGTTTCTTAAGAATTAAACCGTATGTTGAGTTGAGGTGATTATCAAAAATACTGAAAAGTTTACATAATTTGTAGTAATGGAGAGGATATTTGTATTAGACTCAGTAAATATCTGTTTGGGGAAGGAACAAGAATAGGAAGATGTCCTTAGACTCATTAGAAAATAGGAGGAGGGGCGCCTGGGTGGCTCATTCGGTTGAGCGTCTGACTTCGGCTCAGGTTATGATCTCACAGTTTGTGGGTTCAAGCCCCACATCGGGCTCTGTACCGGCAGCTAGCTCAGAGCCTGGAGCTTGCTTCAGATTCTGTACTTCCCTCTTTGACCCTCTCCTGCTTGTGCTGTCTCTCTCTGTCTCTCAAAAATAAATAAAAAACATTAAAAAAAAATAGGGGGAGTGTTCTCATGTATTTCTGAGGTTTATAGTTTATAGTTGTTATTTCAAATGTATATGATAAAGCGATGTGGTGAGCCAAATGATTCCCCTGTTACCTGCTAGGAAGTTACCGAGGTAACATGTTTGTGGCTGGGAAGAAGGAGAAGCAGCAGCACTTGGCAGGTGGGATAATAAAGCTATCCATTTTTTAGGAAATATGATAGTAACAGCGGTACCTATTACTTAATAGTGTAGTGAGAATGCAGGATCTCCATTTTCTCTCTCTCTCTCTCTCTCTCTCTCTCTCTCACACACACACACACACACACACACTCCCTCAAGTTTTGAGAAAGAGAAGTTATTCTCTGTAAAAAACAATGCCAGTACCTAAAGACTATTATAAAGAATTAGGGGCGCCTGGGTGGCTCAGTTGGTTAAGTGTCCGACTTCAGCCTAGGTCATGATCTTGCCGATATGAGTTTGAGCCCCACATTGGGCTCTGTGCTGACACTTTGGAGCCTGGGACGTGTTTCAGATTCTGTGTCTCCCTCTCTCTCTGCCTCTTCCCCACTCACATTCTGTCTGTCTCTCAAAAATAAACATTACAAAAAAATTTTTAAAGGGGGCATTTGACTAACTTGTAATCTAATATAATTAGATTGGAAATTTCCTCTCAGATACGGGTCTTGGGAGCTCCATTAATACAGTGGTGGTATTCTTTTTGTCAGCCTGTAGGTATACTGTTAGAGCCATGCAGTGACCGCGGTGACAGTGAAGATGGCTGTCTTGAGGGGTAAGCATTTCCTCTCATTACTAATTAATTGATCATTTTGAGAATTGAAGCCTTTTATGCATTTTGGGGTGAAATTTTTACATAAATCTATTATAGTTTTTGATAATCTAAAAAACCAACTTCTTATTTTAATGATAAGCATGAAGAATATTCATAAATATTCAGAGGGGCTACAGGTTCATACAGACATTAGTTATAACTTGGAAAATATTCAGAGGAAAGAACACAGCCTTTTTGGAGACACTTAAAACTTTCAGTTGATTTGTAGAACAATTGGGAAATTTATTGATATTCTGAATACACCTTTCAGTAAGTTAATTCATAGGCATAGAACTGTGGATAACTAACTGAAAGATAATAGTATATTTGCTTTAACACATTGGTACAGGATGAATTTGTTCCCCTTCCAGCCCCTCCTTGGTGTGTCCCAGTGTAGTGCAGTCTTAGGCAGTTTGTGCCTATTCACCTCCGTGGCCCCAAAAGTGGGAGGGGGATACCTGAGGCAGTGAGTATTTCACCCATATGTAGTCTCCATAGATACTTGATAGGTACAGTCCCTTTGAGCAGAAACTTTCTAGAATGTGTTAAGTCATTGAGTGGATTTTGGTCTTGTTACCCTTTTTCTGATTCCTTGAGATGTTGCCAAGAAATATATTACAACTTTCTTAGGAAAGATGTTTTGATATTCAGAAAACACATCTGTAATGAACACAGGCTAGATTGTAAATACTAAAGATTCTCAGACAGCATTACTGTGCTGTGATAGCTTGTTGGCAATGGTAAACTTGTGTTAATAATGCCATTGTCTCTCTTAATTGTGTATAGGAAACCTGTACTCTGAGGGTAAGTAAATTCTTTGGAGCCATGTCTCTGGAGTGTCTCCATACTCTGAAGGTCCACAGATTTCCTGCTTACAGCAGTTCCTTGTGCTTCCTTTCAGGAGGCAGGAATGACCCTCTTCCAGCCCAGGGAGTATTGGAGCTATGGGCTGAAGATATAAGATTAACAGCATTAACAGGCATCCCCAGAATGATGACATCTGGATTTGGTAGAACAATAAGGATCCATTTAGTGAGGACTCAAATCTTTTTGGAAAAGCTCTTTCCTCTTCAACTTGTGTATAGGTTAGCAAACTTGTTTTTAGATCCAAAGAATTCCTTGGTTAGATGGGTGACATTTTGCATGTTTAACACTCATGTTTCTCAAATTAAGGTGATTGGGTCTTTTGTAGTCTTAAGGTAGATCATTCTGCCATTTGTTCCTACTCTAATCAAATTAAGTTTGCCCTTGAGCTTGCCAGGGACTTTAGGTCATTTCTCATGCTCAGCAAGAATAAGGTAATTGTGTGTATGAGGAGATGACTTGTGGTAGTTAGATCAAGACCTCTCTTCTGGGTACACTCTGTTAGGGCAGAGTAGAAACAGCATCTTTGTATATCATTGTAAATTATGACCATATCCTTGGGGAGAACTTTTAACCTATTATGACAGTAGATGCTCTGTTGACTGGTCAGATAGGTAGAGATCATTTGTGATAGCCTGCTCTAATACTTGTTCTAAATAGGGGTTAATTTTTATAGGGGAATAAAAGGTGAATTGAAATTTTAATTTTTTTTACATGGTTACCATGTTTTGAGGAAGGAAAGGGCTAGAAGTAGTAGTCTTGTTTTGATTGTGATAGAACACAATCAGATTGAAAATACAGAACCTTAAAAAAATAAATAGGACTATAGCTATACTTTTAAAAAAAGTCTTCTTCAAAAGGAAAAAGAAAAGTCCCAGAGTGGGGGGTGATAAAGCTATTCGATTAAAACTAGTATTTCCTTTACAAAATCTTTTCCATTATACCCTCAACCCTTTTGGTTTCTATTTATTGTAGACTAGTTTTCCTTTTAAAATGTTTTCTTATGAGGGGTGGTTGTGTGGAAGGCTGGCAGATGTTACTTAATTTTTCTAAACCTAAAGTAATTCTGTGGATCTTTTCAGTAGTGTGTGATTTTCAGATATAGGGCTCCAAAGAATGGACATATGTCCAGTTGTCATTTCTTCTCTGACATTGTAAATGCTAAGTATATGGGGAAGAGAAGAATCTAGTTAAGAAATATGCAATGACAGTCATCTATTTATTTCTAAAAGACTAATAACTGTACTTGTATTTTTAGGAAAGAAGATGTGTCATTTGACAGTGATACATTGTCACACCTGATTCTGGTAAGTTATTTTTTCTTATGGTTCTTAAAAATTTGGGTTTAATCTACCAATTATTATATCTGGCCTTTAACTCTTAGATTGAATAGGTTTATAGGAGACTTAAATATAGATTCTCTTTACCAAATATTTTACAGTTAAGTCATGACTTTTAGTCATAAGAAACTTACTTGGTTATGAAAACACTTTCATGAACTTGGGATCCAAACTTTGACTTCTGGTAGTACATATTATCAAACTGCAGGTGTATAAATGCAAATAGTTCAGAGGGTAGGAGCGGGACAGCTGAGTATATAGGCCCAGTAGACTGATGGAGACCATACAAGGATGTATGCTGCTTGTTTTTAAACTGAGTAAGAAAAGCTTTGTGGTTGTGAAATGTATTCTTTATTTTAAAATACAGGATTCTAGTAGCAAGATATGTGATTTGAATGCCAACACTGAATCAGAAGTGCCAGGAGGTCAGAGTGTTGGTGTTCAAGGGGAAGCAGCATGTGGACCCCAAATTCCACATTTAGATCTGAAGAATGTTTCTGATGGTGATAAATGGGAAGGTAATTTTAGCCACACATGATTTTCCTGATATTTTTATTTGTAACTGAAATTATTTAAAGCAGTCATGAGATTACTCTTTTCTGGACAGCCTTATTCATTTTGACTTTCTGTTCTATCTTTCATATAAGAGGAATGAGTGAGTGTTGTTACTTGAATGCACTGATGAGGTTGTATGATGACTCTCTCATATTAAGTAGAAATTCTTACCTGATTCATGAGCTTTGAAGATGAAGTTAGAACTGATTAAAAAAATAAAATTCCCCATTATAGGCTTTCATTAACTGGTAAACCAGGTTCTGTCTCCTAGTTTCAGAAATCTCATAGGTTAGGGCTTGGGGATCTCACCACTTTGTAAACAGAAGCCTTATAGATAGCTACCTTTTCTCTATGATCATCAGGAATACGTTTTTCAAAATGATTTTCAAAAGCATTTCTAAGCATTATTGTCCCATAACCCTGCATCTGTGTATTAGGTTATGAAAGTATGGGAACAGAATTCTGTCAACTTTTACAAAGGAGAAAAAGTTTAGATTAGATTTAAAAAGCAAGCTACAGGTGTTTATTTATTTGTTTGAACTCAGCAAATGGACACTTAGGACTTGCATTTCACTGGATATAAGTTTTTTTTTTTAAATCAAAAGGTGCAAAACCTAAATAAATATGGAGCTCCAATGAATGATTTGCATGATGAAATGTTAATAGGGAAGTATATCATTACCTGCAGTGTACTTTGAAATTCATGAAAAAAATAAGATAGTTAATGGGATGGGTAAATGTTATAAAGCAAATATCTTAAATGTTAATAGTAGAATCTAGGTGATTGGTATATGGATGTTGACTATAAAATTTTTTCAACTTTGCTGTTTATAAACTTTCAAGTAAAATGTTGCGGTGGGGGAATGGAAGCCAGCAACAAATTTGGATCTAAGAGTCTGGGATCATACACCTTAGATAATAGAGATATTGATGAGACAACTGAGGAATCTTCAAGTTACTTATTTGTTTGCTTGGATGAAGATCCCTTATCTCACCTTTGGCAAGTTAGCTGATGACATACAGTAGCAATAACAAGAACTGCAGTGCTAATACCACAGGCTCCTTTTGCCACCTCAAGTCTGTTCATTTGCTCACAATTGGATTTTATTTATTTTTAAGGAATGGCCAATTTTTTAAAAGCCCCAACCAAGTCATTGTCTGTGCCAATCTTTACTGCTGTCTCTACACCCCCTCCTTTTATTTTATTTTATTTTATTTATATATTTATTTATTTATTTATTTATAGATGTTTGGCATGGCCAGTAGCATATTATGTGTCTGAACTGAAATCAGGAAGTTGTCTTTCATTTGCTTTGCTTTGGTTTATTAGGATGTCTGGGATTTATAAAGATGCTCCCTAGAATTTGGGAATATGTTACCATCTTAAAGGCAGTAAAGATCACATGTCCCTTTCATATATCTATTCTGGCATAGTCACTGAAAAGAAGTGGTGTCAACAGAGCACCCTGGACCCATAATAGGAAAGGAATCTCTGAAAGACGATGCTGGGATTCTGATAGGCCTGATGCTTCTCCCTTTTGGAGAATGCAGATAAATAGCCCTTTATAATCTTTGGCCTGGGGGTCCTGATCATAAGTTTTAAAAGCATAGAAGAGCAGTTGTTTTCCATTCTGTGAAGAGACTGAATTTTCTGTGTTCAGCTTCAGCTTTTTGGAGGCTTACCTAATGAGAACTTAATACTGGGCTCACAATTTCCCTGTCAGAATCCACCCCTTAAAACTTGTGGTAGGGAAAGAAAGTAACTATAGACCTCTCATTTTCAGTGCCTCAGCCGCCCTGGGTCAACAACTGTGACAAATCCACATAGGCCTCCTGCTGGCTTTTACAGGAATAGGGTCAGTGACTTTCAGAGAGCCAGTGGTGTAGTAGTAGACCTTGAGTGAACCTAGCCACGAACCTTGCATGTGCTTGGAAGAGTGGCTGTTAGCAGACCTTGTTTTTGCTTCCAACTTTGCTACCAATACAAAGATTGATTTTCTATATCTAGGAATTAGGATATTCTAATCAAAGGCTTCCTTAAGAGGCGAAATTACCTTAGACCCTAGATACCTTGGAATCAGAGACCTACCTTGTTTGATGTGACTCTTCATAGAGAAGTGGGGTCTTTCCAAATAGAAGCCCACCTCACTCTTAGTATATGGGTTTTGTTTTCTGTATTGTTGAGGAATGGTCAACAGAATGCAGTTGGCAAATAGGTAGCACATGTCTACTGCCAGTATGAATGTGTAGCAGCCATTCAAAAGGTGTTGGCTTTCAATGAAAGTGGACAATATCTTTCCTTTAGATTCTCTCCTGCTAACTCTTGAATGAAAGACAAGTAGATCTTTTTCAAAGAGCAAACTAAGGGAGGTATTTTTCTGTCAAACCAATTATACTGAAAAGCCTCAGTATAATACTGAAGTACCAAGTACTTGGTTAAGAGGTTCCATTTCTTCAGTTTTATGTTTGAGTTTTAATAAAACAGCACTACTTTGATTTTTTTGCCTTGCTTGCTGAAATGGAAATGTATGTTTGTGTTTGTTTTTAAAGTTTGGTTAGTAGTAATTTCTTTGAATAAAGTTTTTGAGCAGATTGCCTAACTGGTTTTAGGGAAATGTTTTTGGTATCTTTGGCTTTGTGTTAGTTATGTGTATGGTTTGTTCTGACTGTGCTGTGTGTTCACTTTAGTATTTTTTGCCATTTTTTCCATTTTATTAGCGTCATGCCCTATCACTTTTCCCCTCATTGATTTCAAAACAATGCATCTGCAGAGAGATGGGGAGGGTAAGTATGGTTCACCATAGTTTAGTTTTTTTGCCTTTTTATGGTTCACTTTGTTTGCCTTTTTATGAGCCCTTCTCCTGCTGCCCCCATATATTAGGAAAACTGTTCTGGGTTAAAAATGATACTCAGAAAACTTTGTTTTTGTTACTTCCCTCTTCTCTTAAAACAGGAGATTTCTCATAAAATGCTTAATTACCAGTTATTTGCTGGGGAGCAGGTACAAGGGTTGCTTTGAAAATCACTTTATTGCTGGGTTTGTTGTGGGATTGCACGCTTTGTACCCAATTTTTAGTTATCAGATTGATCTGGGCTTTAAAAACAAACTAAATTATGTTCTTATTACCCTGGGAAAAAGTGGAATGTTTTAAATTGCTCATGTAAAAAGTTAGACTAAATTACTAAAGTTATTTTCTTCACTATGTGAAGAAAAAGAAAACAACAGTATTGATTTTTGACACTGTCAAGCCATCTTTGCATCCAAAAATACTCAAAAAGTCATTTTTGTTATTGTTAATGGCGATACATCAGAATTTTAAATTTACTTATAAATAATGTGCAAATGGAAAAGGTTTTCTGCTTTTTGGACTTCGGTGATAATTCTATTTTTGTATTTGGAGTATATTCGTGGATTGTTTGTTAATTTGTACGTGTTCTATATGTAATCAAACCTTATGTGTGCACAGACATCAAATACATCAATGTCGTTTCATTTGAGGTCAGACAGGATAACTTCAGTAAGGTAAATATGCTTTAGGATTAGTGCTGATAAGTTTTGTCTATAATACTGTTGGGTGTTTAATTATTAACATATATTAAAGATAGGAATCCTGTAATAGAAAATAACCACAATTTAATGCCAGTTGCCAGGTGCTGTCAGGTTAGTTAGCTCCTCATTTGGAAATGTTAAGAATTCTTTTGGGGTCAGAGAGCTCCATTTGGTGAGCGTTGTCAGTAGTATGGGGAATATACATAGTCACTTGACTGTGAAGAATAGTATATTCACCTGGCAGCTATTGAGGGCAATCGAGTATTTACTGTTTCTAAAACAGCAATTGAAAAATAATAACCAGTGTAACTTTAAAGAGCTTGACAGTGTCTTTCCTTGCTTTGTGACTGGGTTCAGAAATTTAAGGTATAACTCCTTCTATGAAAATAGACTCGAGCTAAAAAAGAAAAATGAAGCTTAAGAAATTATAGACTACAATAGGCTTTATGAAGATCCTGTATCTCTTGTACTTTTTTAAAAAGTATATAATACAAACCACTACTTAATGATCTGATATGATATTTAAAGACAACATAGCTGAAAATTGTATGGAGCCATGAGACCCATGGTACTATTCTTTGTGTTTGTTTTACAGAGCCATTTCCTGCTTTTAAGTCTTGGCAGGAAGACTCTGACTCCGGAGAAGCTCAGCTGTCTCCACAAGCTGGAAGAATGAATCATCACCCCCTGGAAGAGGACTGTCCTCCAGTATTATCACACCGTAGTTTAGATTTTGGGCAAAGCCAGCGTTTCCTTCATGACCCAGAAACATTGGATTCCTCATCTAAGGCACTTTCTTTTACTAGGTACATTATTTTTATGTACTTATTAGAGGTCATTCCTATTATGTTACCAGGTACTTTGAGAGATTTAATCCTTTAGACTTTGCAGTTCACAGCTTTCCTCCTGTGTCATGGAAAACATTTTTGTAATTTTGGGGAAGGGCCTCCTAAATTCTGAGTTGATTGAGGTGCAGGGGTTTGCTCTCTAATAGACATGTCCTCAGAGTGTATATACTCATTTATTCACTTATGACTGAAATACAAAATTCTGGAAGGGAAGCAATAAGTGGAGCCCACCAATCCCTAGTGTTTTTATTGCCGAAACTAAATGGATTCTGAATGTCAAAGCCTTTTCTTTGCACTTTGAACACAAAAACAACTCGGAGCTGCTGGGCATCTTTGTTTCTTTTCTGCCTTTGTCCAAACAACTTTTGAGTGACTATAGATTGTTTTCAACAGTGCTTGCAATTACCTGATGTTGTGGTCTGTAACACTGTTGTGAAAAAAATTTTTTTTTTTACTACATTTTCTTCAGTGTTAAAGAATTGCTTCTTGGAAATGACGTTATGTTATATCAGAGTATTAAGAGATATAGTGTCGATAACTATTTTCAACTGGCTAGCTTCTTTTTTTTTATGTTTTTTAAGTTTAGTCATTTATTTTCACAGAGAGAGAGTGAGCAAGAGAGGGAGAGCAAGTATGAGCAGTGGAGGGGCAGAGAGAGAGGAAGAAAGAGAATCCTGTCAGTACAGAGCTTGACGTGTGGCTCAATCTCATGTACGTGACCTGAGCTGAAGTCAAGTGTTGGATGCCTAACTGACGGAGCAATCCAGGCGCCCCTCTTTATTTTTATAGAAATAAAATTGACACACAATATTAATATCCTAATTTCAGGGGTGTCTGGATGGTTCAGTCAGTAGAGCATGCAACTCTTGATCTCAGTGTTGTAGGTTTGAGCCCCACGTTGGATATAGAAATTACTTAAAAATAAAATGAAAAAAAAAAACCTTAGTTTCAGGTGTACATCTCAGAGTAATTTGATATTTTTATACATTGACATGACCCCCACAAGAACCGTAACTACCATCTGTAATAACTTGAACTAACAGAGTATTTGCTTCTTGTTTCAGGATTCGAAGATCATCCTTCAGTTCAAAAGATGAAAAAAGAGAAGATAGAACACCATATCAGTTGGTCAAGAAACTTCAGAAAAAAATTAGACAATTTGAGGAGCAGTTTGAAAGGGAAAGAAATAGCAAGGTAAATTTGTAGCATTGTCTGGGGTTTGGTAGATCTATTGAAACTGAGAGGAGGTTCTTTGAGGGAGCATTAGTCCATCTCATTCCTTAGATAATGAAGTTGAGATGTGCAGGGAAATAGTGATCATGTGAACTGAGATTATATAGATCTTTAGCCACCTCATTTCCAGGCCAGTATTCTTACCATTGTATCTTTAGATTTGCATTGGCAAAAAAGCTTGTATAATTTTTTTTAATGAAAAACTACTTTATTAAAAAAATTTTGTTTTAGGTTTATTTATTTATTTTGAGAGAGAGAGAGAAGACAAGCCAGGGCAGGGCAGAGTGAAGGAGAGACAGAATCCCAAGCAGCCTCTGCATCATCAGTGCAGAGGCTGATGCAAGGTTCAGACTCAACGAACTGTGAGATCATGATCTGAGCCGAGATCAGGAATCATATGCTTAACCTACCCAGGCACCCCAAGCTTGCATGAGTTTTAAAGGAAATTCTTTACATTGACAAACCACCTTTATGCTATTTCTGCTTCCTTAAAACCACAAGTAGAAAGGGGAGCAAGGGGGAAAGTTAGGGAGTAAGAAGGAAGGGGAGAGATAGTTAATAATTAGAACATATAAAGGGAAAAGAATCCTCTACTTGGAGTCCAAAGACCCATATTCAAATCTGGCTTTTGTCAGTTGCTAGACCCTGTTCTGAGAGAGCTTTACTTGATATCCCATTCTGTCTGCATCAGATAAAGTAAGATGAAGCAAGGACTGGGTGAACTCTCTGCTGTAGGAACTATAAAATATTACGTGGGCACAAATTAACAAGTACTGCTTACCACAGAGGTGTCAGTGTTCCTTAATTTTTCAGCCCTCCTACAGTGATATTGCGGCCAATCCAAAGGTATTAAAATGGATGACAGAGCTTACCAAACTGCGGAAGCAAATTAAAGGTAGAAAAAAGATCATTTTAAAAATATATTTACATTTAAATAGTTTTTTATTTTATTATTCTCATTGCATGAAAATTATATGCACTAATAATTCTTTGACATGAATTAGTGAGAATTCTTTTCTATGAGAATTATGTTTATAATTTTTAATAATTTAAAATTGGAGACACTAGCAAAAATAAAGTTTCCTTTTGTTCTTCTTTTAGTATAGTCAAAGTTGTAGTTCTGTATTCTGCCAAATGTCTTTCTGGTGTTTCTGGTTAGTAATAGAAAGGAGCCATAGATTATATGTTCATAGGTGATAATATAAAATTTATCTGAAATATATTTCAAGTATGAAGCAGTTCCGATTTTGGTAGGTATTTCATTAAGAATTATTGATGGGTATTTAATCAAAGACTATCATAATGAAACCACATTTCTTTTAGCACTGTGACATCATTGCCTCTTCTCATCTTTATAGCAATTAGCACTCTTTGAAATTATTTTATGAATTTGGTTACTTGGTTTTGTTTTTACTTCCTTGAATATATGCTCCATGAAAACAAGGACCATGTCTCTTTGTTCACTACTGTATCGCCAGTGCTTATCAGAATCTTTCTTTATGGTAGGTTTTCTATGAATAATGGGTGAAAGAATGAATGGTATAGCTTGCTGTCTATAGAATTTAAATATTTCATATAACCTTGAAATACCTGAGCCTATGTGTTGTTAATGTCTATTTTCCTGTTGTATATCTTGCTTACTCTATGGTATCTTTAGCAAAGTCAATATTACTGACCTGTCCTCTTTTCTGAAATGTAGATGCAAAACACAAAAGCTCTGATGGAGAATTTGTACCTCAGACACGCCCACGTAGTAACACTCTTCCAAAAAGCTTCGGCTCTTCTCTAGACCATGAAGATGAAGAGAATGAAGATGAGTCCAGGGTTATTCAGAAGGAGAAGAAGCCATCTAAGGAAGCAACACTTGAACTTATTCTGAAAAGACTGAAAGAAAAACGTGTTGAGAGGTGTCTACCAGAAGATATCAAAGTAATCTTGAGCTATGCTTTTTGCCCAGACTAGCCTTTAGAGTCCCTGAAACCAAATAATTACCCTAGTGGCATAGAAATATGTACGTAGTCCTACTGGTCTGAGACTGTTCCCCAAGTTTGCAGATAAACATTTTTTTATCTTCACACCAAAAGTGTCCATATATTATGTGACTGAGTCACAATAATAAAACCAAGGGGCACTTGCCAGGCTTGGTTGTAGAGCGTGTGACTCTTTTAAGGGCTTGGGAGTGAGTTTGAGCCCTACGTTGGATGAAGAGACTACTCAGAAATAACTTAAAAAAAAAAAAAAAGTAAAACTTAAAAAGTGAGAATGCTGATTTATTTATATTGGAGATAGCTGGCAAGATGTATGTGTAAAGAGTATATACATAACTGAAATTGAAGCTTGGCCTTGTGTCTTAATAGTTACTTGTATTGAGTTCTTATCTTTTGCCAAGCCCTGACTCATTTTTTATTTGCATTTTGCCCCTATGTCCTTTCAACAGTCCTATGACTTATATGGATATGATTATGTCCATTAACGTAGTAACAGTGTGGTTGTGAGGATTAAATAAATGAAATTTTTTGAGGAATCATAACTCAAAACCCATTCCTAGGACATTCCTGGTCTCAGAGCATATTGGCAACCCATATTACTTCTCACATGAGGTTTGCTGGGAGAATACAAGAGTTGGTCTCAGGTGAACTTTTGTCTAGGCAGTGATGAGCCCTGATCTTGACACTCATTCCTATCTTGACAACAGAGTACACTATTCTCTCATAATTGAAATATTGGAGTGTTTGTCTCCCTTGAACAGGGCTGGATTAGAATTTTTAGTCATTTCCCTCCCTCCACTTTTCTTATATTTTAGTTTTGTATTAGATCAGCCAACCTCCTGTCCCCTCTCTCCACCCATTTTTTTAGAGATAATTTTGATTGGATTAGCTTTATTCAAATTTATTGTCTTTAAGTTTAAGGTGGTAGCTTGAAGTAGAAATCACAGTGTTTTATAGGCTAGCCCTAGCTGTTGTCTACTGGATGTACATAATCTAATGTATTAGTTATAGGAAGATATTACCCAGTGATTTTTTTTTTTTAACTCTCTCCCACTCCAGTGAGAAACACAGATAGATTATCTAACCCTGGGACTAAGTAGAGAGATTTTTTTCCATCTAGTGTTCAGAAGGGTATTCTGTGGAACATTGGTCCATTGGAATGTTAAAAGGTGGTCCTGTGGAACAAAGTGGCAAGGTTCTATGGGCAAATAAATTTAGTATGTCCTTCCTGCTCTACAATTTAGAGTACTAAAAGATAGGAGATGAGTATTGCAAAGTAAAGTAAGTGTCATCTAGGAAAAGAAGCTGAGCTCATAGAGTAGGAGTCTGTGTCACAAATTGGCAATGTTTCAGTTTTTCAAGATCTATCCACTGTGCTGCCAGATTTTCTTAATAGTTTAGTAGAAATGCTAGATTATTAGATCTGTGCTGTTGTGTGTGTGCATTTTGTGTGTGTATACAAAATTATAGTTATAATGCCAATAAAAGATGGCAAAATAAAACAATTGGCGTTTGTGTGTGCCTATTGTATGCTAGGCACTGTTATAAATGCCTTTGTAACATATTAACTCGTTTAGTCCTTATTAGAGTCCTTTGAGGTAGAGTTAATATCCCCATTTAACAGAATAGAATATTGGACAAAAAGAATTTAAGTAATTTACCCAAGGTCACTAAGCCTGTATTCATAATTTATTTAGATAAAATATAAATAAGCCACCAAAGAGGGTTGGTACCTTTATTAGAAGACCATATTCTGTAGGAAACTGAAAAATGTCTGTAAATCGGTAAGGAAAGGCTGTATTCTTTTATAAAAGAAAATTTTTTTTAAGTAACCTGTACATACACAGTGGGGCTCAAACTTAAACTCCAAGATCAAGAGCTGCATACTAACAGACTGAACCAGTCTGGTGCCCCAGGAAAGGCTGTATTATTATCCTAGGCTGAAGTGGTGATTGTTTGCCCTTTTACCCTAATTATTTACGTTGTAGGGATGATGAAAATCATGATGATGCCGGTGAGAGTGATTTTTTTGTTCCCCCTTTTAAATTGTAGAAAATGACAAAAGATCATTTGATAGAAGAGAAAACTTCTCTCCAAAAAAGTCTTCTTTACTATGAAAGTCAACATGGAAGGCCGGTAAATGTCTCTTATTAAAAACATTTGATTTTCCATCTTAAAAATGATCACGAATTTTCTTTGTGGCCCACATCTTCAGCGCTGTTTTATAGAGTACTGTTTCATGCATTCATGAAATTGCCTTTTATTTAAAATAACTTCTTAAAGTTATATTGCTTAATGCTTTGGACATTTAAAATTTCCGATGACTAGATAATTGCCATTTTCCTTGCTTTAGGTGACCAGGGAAGAAAGGCACATTGTGAAACCTCTCTATGAGAGATACAGACTTGTAAAACAGATGCTGACAAGAGCTAGCATCACTCCTGTTCTTGTGAGTAAAACACACAAAGCTTTATCTAGTTCATTTTACCAAGGCTTACCCTATAAAAAGTACTATTGTTGTATATTGGAGAAATACACAGCTAAAGTAGCACTAATTATGTAAGGTGAGGTTACTGCTCTTAAGAGACAGTCTGTATACCTGTCATCTCCCAGGCACTTAAAAACACTGTATGTCATTAAAAGAAGATGTCATTAAATCCTAACAAGTCAGAACAGGTAGCAGATAATAGCCTCATTTCACATATGATGAAACTGGGGAGTGATAAACCCAGGGTCACCTACCTTGTGGAATTTAAACAAAAAAGATCCCTTCCTTCCTTCCCTCCTTCCATACTTCCTCCCTTTCCCTTCCTCTCGCTCCCTTTTTCTTTCTTTCCTTCCCTCCCTCCCTCCCTCTCTTTCTCTTCAACTCTCCTCTCTCCCTCTCCTCTCTTTCCCTCCCTCCCGCTTTCCCTTCCCCTTCCAAGTGCAAGTGGGGAAGGAGCAAAGGGAGAGGAAGAAAGAGAATCTTAAGCGGACTTCATGCCCAGCACAGAGCTTTACACAACACAGGACTCAATCTCACAACCATGACCTGAGCTGAAATCAAGAGTCAAACGCTTAACTGAATGAGCCCCCCACAAAAACTTATTTCAGATCCCAGTCTAGTTTCTTTCAATTTAAATTTATGTGTTTGAAAACACATTAGTTTTGTAATGACTGTCATGATTATGCTGACTTAATTAATTATACAATCTAATAACCTGATTTTTTTCAAGTTCCTCTTTTTTAATGAAAAAGTATTAAAATAATGCTTATTCACATTGGTGTATGTTTTTAGAGAAAAACATATAATACTTAATGTACAAATTAATTGATATCCCCAAACTGAGAAATAGATAGAATGACTCTAGATTTCTCTCAAGCTCAAATATAAAACTGCATGTAGCCCATTCTGAATCATCTTGTAGGAATTAAGTCACTGGAGCTCACGGTTTGCTTAGCCATGCAAGGTCATTTTTAGATTAATAGCCACTTGAGAAAGCCACTTGCATGGGAGTTTCTTTCAGGCTTTGACTACTCATTATTAGACGGCTCACATCCGCTTTCTGAGAATTTTTTATTTAACCCCCATATAAACAGATTCTTTTTAATTGGAAGCTTTTCTTTAGTTGCTCATCCCAACACTGTTTCATTTAGATAAAATCAGTTATCTTTGAACAAGGAATCCTGAATAGGTTATATTCTTTGCAAGTAGGACATTTTATTTAATACACATCTTATCCTTTAATTACAAGGCATTCTGTGTGTCAGTGACATTTTCATAATTCAAATAGTCTTTGAATTTCTTTATGAAAACCATTGGAGAATTCCACAGGTTTGTTTTTAATAAACTGAGGCTTATAGGAAGCATTACTAGATCTTATGGACTCCCAAATATGACTATCATACAGAGAAATTTGAAGTATAAAAGTTAAGCCAAGACAATTTTATAGGAAAGAGTAAAATTTTCAACAAATGATGCCAAGACAATTGAGTATTCACATGCAAAAAAAGGATGAATGTAGACCCTTATTTCACACAAAATTTAACTCAAAATAGTTCATTGACCTAATTGTTAGAGGTATGAAAGTCACAGGAAATAGAAGAGTAAATCTTTGTGATCTTGAATTAGGCCAGGTGTTTGTGGACATGACAGCAAAAACATTGTCACAAAAATAAATTGGATCTTATCTAAATTTTAAGAAAAATTTATGCATCAAAGGACATTTTATTGATTTTCTTAAATTAAAAAAAAATTTTTTACATTTAATTATTTTTGAGAGATAGAGTGGGACAGAGCATGAGCAGGGAGGGGCAGAGAGAAGGAGACACAGAATCTGAAGCAGGCTCTAGGTTCTGAGCAAGCAGTCAGCACAGAGCCCAATGTGGGGCTCGAACCCACGAACCATGTGATCATGACCTGAGCCGAACTTGGACACTTAACTGACTGAGCCACCCCAGTGCCCCTCAAAGGACATTTTAAAGTGAGAATACTTGGGGCGCATGGGTGGCTCAGTCCCTTGAACTTTGGACTTCGGCTCAGGTCATGATCTCACAGTTCATGGGTTCAAGCCCTGCGTTGGGCTTTGTGCTGACCGCTAGCTCAGAGCCTGGAGCCTGTTTTGGATTCTGTGTCTCTTTCTCTCTCTGCCCCTCCCCTGTTCACACTTTGTCTCTGTCTCTCAAAAACAAATAAAATGTAAAAAATAAATAAATAATAAAAATAAAGTAGAAGACAGCCACAGCATGGGAGAAAATGCTTGTAACTCAAATATCTGATAAGGGTCTGGTATCCAGAATACATAAAGAACTCTTACAGTTTAATAAAAAGTTAATAACCCAATTAAAAGTAGGCAAAGGATTTGAGTAAACACTTCTCCAGAGATCTGTAAATGGCCACCATGCACGTGAAAAGATGTTCAGCATCATTAGTTATTAGGAAATACAATAAACCATATTCACATACCACTTTATACCGATTAGTATTGCTTTGATGAGAAAAGATAACTGTGTTGACAAAGACGTGGAGAAATTGGAATGCTTACACACTCCTGATGAAATGTTAAATGGTGAGCCACTTTGATAACTCGTTTGGCAGTTCCTCAAAAAGTTAAACATAGAGTTACCATCTGACCTGGCAGTTCTTCTGGGTATGTGCTTCACAGAATTGAAGATGTATCTGCACGGAAACTTGTACACAGATGGTCATACAGCACCATTCATAATGACTAAAATGTAGGAAAAACCCACATGTCCAGCAGCTGATAGATAAACAAATCATGGTATATCCATATAATGGAATATTAGCCGTAAAAAGGAAAAGTGAAAATACTCATAAATGCTACAACATGGGTAAACCTTGAAAACATTATGCTAAGTGAGAGAAGCCTAATACAAAAGGGCATATATTACATGATTCCACTTATGTGAAATACCTAGAATAGGCCAGCCCATAGAGAGAAAGTAGATTAGTGTTTGCCAAGGGATAGGGGGAGAGGGCAAATGGGTTAATAGCTAATGACTACGGAGTTTCTTTTTTGAGGTGATGAACTATTCTGGAACTAGTGATGATAGTTGCACAACTTTGTAAATACACTAAAAACCCCTAAATTGTACACCTTAAAGGAGTGAATTTTATAGTTTGTGGATTTTGTCTGAATGAAGCTGTTAAATTTTTAGAAAGGAGTTTAGAGGTGCCTGGGTGGTTCAGTTGGTTGAGCATCTGACTTCGGCTCAGGTCATAATCTCACAGTCTGTGGGTTTGAGCCCTGGGTCTGGCTTTGTGCTGACAGCTCAATACATGGAGCCTGCTCTGATTCTGTGTTTCTCTCTCTGCCCTTCCCCAGCTCACTCTCTGTCTCTCTCTCTCTCTCAAAATAGATATAAAAAATTTTTTTTAATAAAAAAAATAAAAAGGAATTTAAAGGTCCTAAGACCAGAAAAGTTGACAGGTATTGTTAAAAAGGCAAATGCTCCAAATAAAAATTCATGTAATATTTTTTTTTAATTTATTGAGTGACCTCTTTTAGAATATCCAGACATAAATGATCATTTAGCACTCTTGTGCATACATAACGAGAAAACATAAGCAAAAAGAAATTTGCTAAGGAATTCCTAAAAATTTATTTCATATGATTAGGATTTTGAAGATAAAGTTGAATGTTCCATAGTGAATGAAGCCCCTTGAATGCTTTGAATGTTTTAAATGTAAACCATTTGTATGTTGATTATTAAAGGGATCTCCATCTACCAAGCGAAGGGGTCAGATGTTACAACCAATCATAGAAGGAGAAACTGCCCATTTTTTTGAAGAAATTAAGGTAATCCTTAAGAGAATTCATTTTCTGATACCTTTCTTCAAGAAAAAGTTGAGAGTCCTGGCCTGTTTGATAATCTCTTCGATAACTTTTTAGGAAGAAGAGGAAGATGGTGTTACTCTGTCCTCTGAGCTAACTGATATCTTGAAAACTGCTGTACAGGCACAGTCTTCATTGGAAAACTCTGAATCTGATGTTGAAGAAAATCAAGAAAAATTGGCTCTGGATCTCCGATTGTCGAGTACTCGAGCAGCTTCTATGTATGTTTGCTGGTTTGTGATTTTAACCTATTATATTGTAAAATTTACATGCTAGTGTAAATGTTGAATAAACAAGCACTCGGAGTTAATTAATGTGCCCAAGAGACAGACACTTAAAAATCCATGTTGTCATTCACATTTTGCTTATTCTATATTAGTGCGTTTTAAAAATTAAAGAACCTAAAATCCTACATTTGCTTCACAACAGTGCAGGAATCAGCTGAGAGTTAGGTTTGTTCTCTGTCAGCTTCCTCCCTGATTCGGTGTATAATTATACTTTTCAGCCCTGGCCTTACTTTTTTTTGTTAATGAAGTATAACTAACATGTTATTACTTTCAGGTAGGTGTATAGCATATTGATTCGACAATTGTATATATTACTCAATGCTCACCAGAGGAAGTGTGGTCTTATAATGTTGTTACAGTACTATTGACTATATTCCCTGGGCTGTACTTTTCATCACTGTGACATATTTTATAACTAGAAGTTTGCCTCATTCAACTCCTCTTCACTTGTTGCACCTGGCTCCCTCCCTCACAGCCATCCAGTTTGTTCTCTGTATTAATGGGACTGTTAATATTTGTTCATTTGTTCATTTTGCTTTTTATTTATTTATTTTTTATTTTATTTTATTTTTTAATTTTTTTAATGTTTTATTTATTTTGATACAGAGAGAGACAGAGCATGAGAGGGGGAGGGGCAGAGAGAGAGGGAGACACAGAATTGGAAGCAGGCTCCAGGCTCTGAGCTAGCGGTCAGCACAGAGCCTGACGCGGGGCTCGAACCCACAAACATGAGATCATGACCTGAGCCGAAGCTGGAGGCTTAACCGACTGAGCCACCCAGGCGCCCCTTATTTTTATTTTATTTTTAAAAAATTTTTCATGTCTATTTATTTTTTAAGAAACAGAGCGTGAGTGGAGGAGGCACAGAGAGCGAATCTGAAGTATGCTCCAGGCTCTGAGCTGGCAGCACAGAGTCTGCCGTGGGGCTTGAACTCAGAAACTACGAGATCATGACCTGAGCTGAAGTCAGACGCTTAACCAACTGAGCCACCTAGGCGCCCCTGTTTGTTTTGTTTTAGATTCCACATATAAGTAAATCATAGAGGATTTGTCTTTATCTCTCTGACTTAATCCATTTAGCATTATACCCATTAGTTTCTTCCATGTCATTACAAATGGCAAAATCTCCTTTTTATGGCCAAGTAACATTCCATAGTGTGTGTGTGTGTGTGTGTGTGTGTGTGTGTGTGTTTGTGTGTGTGTGTGTGTGTATGTGTACACCACATCTTCTTTATCCATTCCTCCATTGATGGGACTCTTGGATTGCTTCTATAGCTTGGCTGTTCTAAATAATGGTGCACTAAACATAAGGGTGCATTTTTGTTTTCAAATTAATGTTTTTGTTTTCTTTGGGTAAATACCCAGTAGTGGAATTACTATATCATATGGTAACTTCTGTTTTTAATTTTTTGAGCAATCTCCGTATTGTTTTCCACAGTAGGAGTGGCTTCACTTTAAGATCACCTGAAGAAACAAAACTTTTTAAAATACTGATATAGAGGTGCCTAGGTGACTCCGTTGGTTAAGCGTCGGACTCTTAATTTTGGCTCAGGTCATGATGTCCTGGTTTGTGGGATTGAGCCCCACATTGGGCTCTACACTGACAGCGCGAAGCCTGCTTGGATTCTTTATCTCTCTCTCAAAATAAAGAAATAAACATTAAAAAGTACTGATGCAGAGCCTTACCTGCAGCTATTCCCATTTAGCTGCTGTGGGCTGTAGCTTAGGGGTTGGCAGATTCTAAATGCTCCTCAGCTGACTTTAGTTAGCATCCAGGGTTTGAAGCCCTGCTAAGAGTCACAATGCTCTTGGAATAATGTTTTCTTTCCATTTAAATTTTAGGCCTGAATTACTGGAACAACTTTGGAAAGCCAGAGCTGAAAAGAAGAAGCTACGTAAAACATTACGGGAATTTGAAGAAGCGTTTTATCAACAGAATGGAAGGTTTGTTGAACATCACAACATTGAGTCTTCCTTTTTAAACTTACAAGCGCTCATATGTAAATTACAGGAGTGTATAGGAATAGAAATAAATTGTGCACATCCGGATGTTCCATTGAAAATAAAAGTAGAAAACGTTTCCTTCTAACTTGGAAGTCCTGCTGTTAATGGCAAGAAAAAGAGCTAGACAGAACAATATCTGATAAAATATTTCATAGTTGTCCTAGGGAGGCTTGGTTGAGTGGCAATTATGTTGTCTTTTTTAATTCTACAGCCTCACCCTTTTGGCAGTGCTTGTGAAACAAAATATTTTTCCTTTTAGAAAGGATCCTATAACACGAATGGTATTCTCAGCTAGTGTGGACCCTCACACTAAGGCCGTGGCTGCTTAAGCTGCATGTTGGGCCGTTCCAGGCTTCGCATTTCCAGGATGTGCAACAGGGTGCCAGTTACCAGTGTGGCTCCTAGAATACAGCATGGCATGTGTTTTTATCTAACTGGGGTACAGTTGACTCAGTGGAACTCTTTAAAATAAGAAAACTACATTTTAGTTCAGATGGTGGCCAGAAATAAGTGTTGTCTCAGACCCGAGAAAAGTTTTTCCATGTATGTAACTGGGTGATCTTACCAAGCCAGTTGCTATATTACAAATTCCAAACTGTGCTTGCTTTGAGAGCCTTCTATATAGTTGACAAAAATGGTTTAAAAAAAATTTGTAAAAATGCATTTTTTTTCATGTACCTTCTTATTCTTTGTCATCATGGAAGAAAACTTTGCTTATAATTATACTTAGGTTTGATGCTTTACTTAGAGATTAAACTGAATTTCATTGGGTCATTAATATAAAGTGAGAAAACAACTTTCTGTGGGTAGGGTCTTTTACATCCCAATTCACTGAAGCCACAGTTGCGTATATTTTTGAAATGACTGACTATAATCTTCCAGCACCTAATATACACTCACAGACCTGAGAGTCTAGCAGTGCATGTCTTATTAAAGTATTTGGCTACTTCTTAGTTCTCTGCAATCATCATTGATAAGTATATAGAGAAATTCATAAAAAATAGTAGTATTTTAGGAGTGTTCCTTGGGGATGGGGGAATTAGTCCAGTAATCTTTTTCCTTGCAAGAGCAGTTTTTTATTTGTATTTGTATTTGGTAACACTGTGTCTCACACTAGGACAACATCTGGGACTTTATTTTTCAGATCTCCAGAATATTACAGATATTATTTTCTTCCCTAGGAACGCCCAGAAAGAGGATCGTGTTCCAGTGCTTGAGGAGTACAGGGAGTACAAGAAAATTAAAGCCAAACTTAGGCTTCTTGAAGTTCTTATCAGCAAACAAGATTCTTCAAAATCCATATAAAATATGCTCCTTGAAAACACCATAAAAATCAGTTGTGTTCCCTGAAGCTATCATCGTGTGTACTTGGCTGATACTTGAGTTCATTTTGTCAGGCGCTCAGAAGGTATCACTCTGTGCTTGGTTGTGGTGCCGCTAGAGAGTGACGGGAGGGTAAGTAGGCCCTCTCTAGGGAGCGTGGTGTTCCATATTAACCACAGACTGTCCTCTCCACCTTTAGCAAACCTCAGTTTTCTTCATTGTTTTGTACTACAGATACATCCTGTTAGCAAAAGACTAGTACTTTATTCTTTCAACTTCAAGAACTTGGGAGATACAAGCTTTTTGTTGTTACCAACTTGATTTTTATTATTTTTTTAATTACTGAAGAAAATTGAGAGGAACATCTTCACATTGAATTCTTCGGTTGCCTTTTTCATACAGAATGACTGAAAATTTGAAAGAAAAGCCTCTAAATGTGCACATACGCAACTACGTCCTTTGTTTTCTTAGAAAACCAAACAACTGAAATTTCAAGTCCTATTGTGGAACACATTTCTGTTTAATTTCCAAAGTGACACTTTCTCACAGGTAATATGTTAGCAGAATTTTGCAGTTCAGTGGTCACTCAGCTCCTGGATGAAGATAACAGAGGGTAGACCAAAAAGTGACCTTGTTTATTAGTGTAGTGAACACACACCCTACACATCACACATAGAACTGAATCATTTCACATGCTGCCTATGGGACATAAGTTATTGTTTGTTTCCTCAGTTACTTTTATTTAGCTGGTGATGATGTGATTTGTCTGCATCAGATCCTGTATTTTCCCCCCCACCCACCTCCAGATAATGTGAGAAAATAGCCATGTCTGTGTAGGAACCCTGATGGTGCTCAGCTTTGTGTGTTCAATCAGATGGGCTTAGGTTGGCAAGAGTCATTATGCCTGGATCAAATCTGTTCTTAACAAGGGCTATACCACTGCATTTTTACATGTACCTTCAGTGGGTTGCATCATTTTTTTTCTCTCCTAATCGGCAAAATCCATGAGGAAAATATCCTCTAACAGGACCACTGTTGCTCAGTCACATGCTGTTTAAAGCAGCCGTGTAGTGTTCAAAGATGTCTAGTGGTATGCCCCTTGTCATATACTCTAAGCTGATCTTTTGTTCCTTGGCTTTGCATGGCTTTCCTTCAAGTACTCTTCTGGTATCATTCTGCTCATCATTTTCGTAGAATGGTGACTTTATTTCGGCTAACAATAGTAACAGCATATTCTGGTCAGGCTTAATCTAAGTGTTAATTTTTTTCTTGGTGCTTTTTTGGATTGATGAGTGTCTTACTTTGTGCCCATGTTTTGCATGCATTGACTCATGCATGATTTTCTTAACTAGCTAATATTAACAGTTCCATGTAAAAACGGACTTCGGCAACATTCTTTAGTAAAAGTGAGGGAAGCACGAACCTCAGACTTGCGGCACTATTACATAGTAAGCACATGAAGTAGCTTGATAATAAGTAGTGTCTCTAGTGTTTCACATTTCACCTATGTGTGCAATGCCTTTTTTCGGGGGGAGGGAATGTTCATTGCTGGTGAACATGTAGTTTTGGGGAATAAAGCACTAAATCCAGCCCTTTTTGTGTGGTTTCCTTTTGATACGCCTAGGTTGTTCATAACGTATACCTAGAAAAATGAAATTGAAAATGCCAAAACAGGTATCATTTTGATTTGAATCCAGTATGCAGTGTGCATTTATTTCTTTCAGTCTCCAGACAGGAGTATATTCAAACATCTAATTTAATGTGCACTGTGTATTGTTTTATATGAATGTTTTATATACCACATGCAAAAATGTCCATATGCACTATTTAAATGTTTTAAATAATATATTCCTTCTTTATAATGCTAAATCTATATGAGTACCATATTTTTATAAGTCAGTGGCCTGACTGGTTTCATTTTAGAATTAACAGCTGCTTCATGGTGTTGGTTATTCACTGTTAACGTTTGGCTGCAAGTAGAATAGATAAAAGTAGCATGGCAGCACTTAGGCTGTGTGACAGTACTTGTGTGTCATAGCTGAGCAGTACATTGTAGAACTAGGCAATTTATGATGTTTTACTTTGGTACAAGTAAAAACTGTATATCTATATACAACTAATATATAGATATATATGACCACCAGTATAATTGCATTGCTGTGTCTGGCACTTCATTGTATAGACTTTTGTAATAAAAGGACTTGAATGTTCTAAGTCATTGTAAATGTATTTTGTTTTCACTAGATGTTAACAAAAAAATTGAGAGCTCAAGTGTTTCCTTGCCTTAATGTTCTTGGGCTTTGTTTGAATTACCTCATCCAGGACCACAGGGGGACAACGTGGCTACTAAACCACTTGGTTGGCCACAGCTCTGGGGAGTGGTAAGACTAGGGAAGGCTGTGCTGCTAACTGCCTTGTGGAAGCTTAGAAGATGCAGAGAGAACAGTCAGCATTTCTTGTTGGAATGAATCATTCTATTAAGCATACTCGAGGTTCAGTTTCTACAAAAGGAGTGTGTGTGGCCCGAGGAAGGTGGTGGGTAGATTTAAAATCTATTGAGTACCAATGTGGAAGTTGAGTACGATGGTCAGATGATGTTGTTTGGGCCAAGAGAACATACTGGCTCTTCCAGGAGGACTTAGTAACCTGCTAAAAAAATTTGAGAAGAGCTGCCTCGCACCACCGTCCAGTTACCCAGACAGGGCTTTCGTGGCATCTTCATTCATACTTCTCATAACCCCGAAATTCCTACGTTGCTCTTTATGTTTTACAGTATATTTTGCTTTTAGAGTAGTTGAGGAAATACTTAGGAAACTCTATTAAAGTGTTACTTAAATAATATGTTACTTTAGAAACTTTCTAGATGAATTTCCAGTTTGAAAATATTAGTGAAAATTCTGTAGATGATTGGTAAGTTTGTTCTTGTACACTTTCGCTTTTTCTAGATGACCTCAAACTGGGAAAAATGGAGGTGAGATTATTGGCTTCTTATATAATGATTTTCCAGAATTCTAAGTATTTATCTATCTATGTCCAGGACAAGTTAGAATATGGTACCTGATGAAAGCACCAACAGTTCCTATACTCTAGGTAACGTTGAGAAAATTACTTACGACCTATTAGAGACCTGCCCCATGAACTATACGCATTTGGTACTTAACCTCCACGTTCCAAGAATGTAATAATAAATTTCATTATCGTTTATGTGTATCAGTGTGTGTATACTCTGGAAGTGTGCTGTTTTGGGTTGTACAGTGGGGCCCATGTAGGGACACTTAATTTCTGGAAATTTTTTGGTGATTATTGTTAATTCTGATGATAGCTTGATAATAGGTGGTACAGTGTTTTTAGAGTGTACCTGAAACAGGGAAGGGACATGTTTAGGAAATAACTCAGTACAGAGATAAATCTTTGTTACAGATGCTTGATGATCATATCACAGATTCTCACCTGCACTTTTCTCAATCTTGTAGAGCTGAAATCTTTCTCATCACTCTGTTTAGTTTTAAACTGATGTAGTGTAATTCTTTCTCCAGCTCCACGGCATATAAGAAGAGCCTGTGGGATAATTTAGAAGGAAGCAGAGAATGGTTCAGTAACATGCCTTCATCAGTAGAGAGACAGCAGGTTTTTGGTGCCTATTGGGAAGTACTTGGAGTGGGAATATGGTATTTTAAGCTTCTAAAACATGCCTAATAGGGCCAATTGTGGATCTTATATTCTAAAATAGTGGAGAACAGGGTCTGCTATGCATATTAAATAAAAATGGCAGTTCCCATTTAAAAAAAAATAAAAGGCGGGTGGTACCTGGGTGACTCAGTCCGTTAATTGTCCAACTTTGGCTCAGATCATGATCTCATGGCTTATGAGTTCAAGCCCTACATCGGGCTCTATGCTGACTGCTTGGAGCCTGGATCCTGCTTCAGATTCTGTGTCTCCCTCTATGCCTCACCCTGCTTGTGCTCTGTGTCTGTCTCTCAAAAATGGATACATATTTAAAATTTTTTAAAAATGTAAATGACAGTTCCTGTTTGGAGACTTAAGGATAAAAACAGTTGGTCTCACTCTCACCTTACATTTAAACAAATGGTGTCTTGTGCTCTGTTTCATTTTGAAAGAGCAAAAGGATGACCAAAAGGGGGTGGCATCTCAGAATAAGGTTCTGATTTCAGGAAAATAATGTAATTTAGGTCCCCAGTCCCCATATCATGATATCCCAGAGTGCCCTGGTTAGACCAAATGCTTACTCTCGAAATTCTTGTTGAGTGACAGGCTGGTAGTCATCCTCAATTTCTGCAGAATAATACTTTTTCTCAAGCCTCTCTTTCCACTTTTTCATCTGCTCTGCACTTTGAATCTCCTGTCAAGTCAGAGGACAAGCAAGCATCAGCTGCACCTTGAAATTTTTCTGTATCTTAAGTCTTTGGTACTCACGCATCACAGAGTTGAGAGTCTTAAACTGTTCTAGTCTTTCTAGTCTACTCTCCAGGGCCGTGATGTTGAGCCCAACTGGATTTTTGCCATTTCTGGCTTTTTCAGTCTATATACATCAACAGATTCACTCGAGAGGACTTGGTATTAGTACTGTTCACTCTAGTTTTAGGATTTTTTTAAATTAAAATCCTCAGCTTACTCTTGCTTTACTGCCTCTTCCCCTTTGCATCTCCAGTTGAGTTTCTGGTTTTTCTGTTCTGCACTTGGCCAAAGCTAGGCCGTTCTTTTCTGTACTTTTGTTTCTTAATGAAGCAAACGTACTTCAAAGTATGTCTGTGGGTTTATGTTCTCCCAGCTGCTTTGCAGCCAGACCACTGCAGTCCTACCTAACAGACCCCAGGCCCCTTTTCGGGAATACTGATACTTGCCCTCCAAGCTATCCACAGACCTCAAAATAAGCTCCTAATACCAGCGGATTCTGGTTGCTGCGTTTTTTTCTGCTTCTAAAGAGCCCTTCCTGGGGCACCTGGGTGGCTCAGTCGGTTAAGCCTCCGACCTCGGCTCAGGTCAGATCTCATGTTTGTGGGTTTGAGCCCCGCATCAGGCTCTCTACTGACAGCTAGCTCAGAGCCTGGAGCCTGTTTCTGGTTCTGTGTCTCTTACTCTCTCTGCCCTTCCTCCTCTCATGCTCTGTCTCTGTATCAAAAATAAATAAAACATTAAAAACTTAAAAAAAAAAACAAATATAGCATCCCTTTGTGAGGCCTGATTTATTTTTCAGGTAGCCCTTTCATGACCTTATTTCTTCTACAGAGTGGATTTGTTTAGGTTTTTAAAAATCTTTTCCCGGCTCAGTTTTGATAAATTTATTTTCAGAGAAAAATTACCCACTGCATTCAGTTGTTCAAACATTATTTGCATAAAGTTGTACAGAAAAGTCTGATTTTTTTTCAAGTGTACAACTATAGTAAGTATAATTAATAAATAGTCAACCTTATGATGAGAACTTATAAGATCTACTCTCTTAGATCTACTTTCAGATATACAATACAGGATTGTTAACTGTAGTCATCGTGCTGTACATTACATCCTCAGAACTTGCTTATTTTATAATTAGAAGTTTGTACCTTTTGATCACCTTCACCATTTTACTTACCCCTACTCCGCCTCTTGGCACCCACCAATCTGTTCTATCTAGGAGTTTATTTTTTGTTTTTGTTGTTTTTAGATTCCACATGTAAGTGAAATCATACAGTATTTGTCTTTCTCTGACTTATTTCACTTAACATAATGCTGTCAAGATCTATCCATATTGTTGCATACCAGGATTTCCTTTTTAAAAAAATGTTTTTTAATGTTTATTTTTTTGAGAGAGAGAGACAGAGCACCAGTGGGGAAAGGGTAGAGAGAAAGAGAGATACAGAATCTGAAGCAGTCTCCAGGCTCCGAGCTGTCAGAACAGAGCCCGACGCGGGGCTCAAACTCCCAAACCATCAGATCATGAACTGATCTGAAGCTGGACAGAGCCACCCAGGCACCTAGTGACTGAATTATAGATAGATAGATACAGATGTGTATGTATTTCTTTATCCATTGATGGACACTTAGGTTATTTCCATGTCTTGGCTATTCTGAACAATGCTGCAGTGAACATGGAGGCATGGATATCATTTTGATTTAGAACTTTCGTTTCTTTCAGATAAATCCCCAGAAGTGTAGTTACTGGTAATCATATGTTCTAGTTTACATTTTTGGAGGTCTCTCCACACTGTTCTCCAGAGTGGCTGCACCACTTTTCATTCCCACCAGCAGTGCAAGATGGTTCCCTTTTCTCCACATCCTTGCCAACCCTTGTTATTGCTTGTCTTTTTGATGACAGCCATTTTAACAGATGTGAGGTGATATCTCTTGGTTTTGACTGGTATTTCCCTGATGATGAGTGAGGTTGAGCACCTTTTCATGTACCTGTTAACCATCTGTATGTCTTCTTTGGACAAATGTCAATTCGGATCCTCTGCTCACTTTCTGTTGTATGTTTGTGGCTTGTTTTATTTTGTTATTGAGTTGTATGGGTTCTTTATATATTTTGGATATTAACTCCTTATCAGATATATAATTTGTAAATATTTTCTTCTATTCAGTAGGTTTCCTTTTCATTTCGTTTGTTGTTTACTTTGCTTTACAGAAGCTTTGTAGTTTGATGTATTCCACTTTGTTATATTTTTGCTTTTGCTGCTTTTGATTTTGGTGTCAGATACAAAAAATCATTGCTGAGACTGAGGACAAGGAACTTACTGCCTATGTTTTCCTTTAAGTTTTATGGTTTTGGGTCTTATCGTTCAACTCTTAAGTCCATTCTGTGTTAATTTTCTGTAAATTTTATGGAAGTTGCTGGTCCAGTTTTGCTCTTTTACGTGTGGCTCTCTGGTTTCCCCAACAGCATTTATTGCAGAGACTATCCCTTTCCCCATGTATGTTCTTGGCTCCTTTGTCATGAATTAATTGAACATATGTGGGAAGGCTTATTTCTGGGCTCTCTCTTTTATTCTGTTGGTTTCTGTGTCTCTTTTTATGCCAGTACTATATTATTTGGATTGCTATAGCTTTGTAATATAGTTTGAAATCAGGTGTATTATGACTCCAGGGTTCTTCTTTCTCCAGTTATTCTTTCTCAAGGTTGCTTTGGTTATTTTAGGACTTTCTGTTCTATTTCTGTGCAAAATGCCATTGGAATTTTGAGAGGGATTTCATTGAGTCTGTATATTGCTCCAGGTAGTATGAATATTTTAAAAACACTAATTCTTCTAATCCATGAGCATGGAACACCTTTCCATTTGTGTCTGCATCAATTTCTTTCATTGATATTTTAAAAATTAATTTCAAGAGAAAGGAAAAGGGAGTGGGAGCAGGGGGGTAGAGAGAGTGAGAGAGAGAATCCCAAGCAATCTCTGCACTGTCAGTGCAGAGCTCAGTATGGGGCTCGAACTCATGACCTGAGCTGAAGGCAAGAGTCACGCATTCAACCAACTGAGCCACCCAAGTGTCAATTATATATTTTTAAATTCTTTATTTCTTCATTATTTCTCCCATTGTAATTTCTGCTTTCCACTGATCTTTTCTTCACCCCCCCCAGCCCACTACAGATCTTTTCCAGAAACCAGCCTTTTTTTTTTTTAAATTTTTTTTAAATGTTAATTTTTGAGAGACAGAGCATTAGCAGGAGAGGATCAAAGAGAGAGAGGGAGACACAGAACCTGAAGCAGGCTCTAGGCTCTAAGCTGTCAGCACAGAGCCCGACGGGGGGCTCAAACCCACAAACTGTGAGATATCTTTATTTCTTATTTATTGTTTTTTTTATTTATTTTTTTCCCCAACTTTTTGAGTTACATGCTAAAATAATTTTCATTTCAGTCTTGATTTTTTCGATAAATTTAAGGCTATTGATTTTCCTCTGGCATTTGACTTTAATCTCACAGATTCTCCTAGATAATGTTTTGTTTTTATAAAAATTCTGCAGTTTCATTTTGTATTTCCCATTTGTTGAAGCGTTAATTAATAGTTTAGGGGTGCCTGAATGGCTCAGTTGGTTAAGCACTTTTGTTCAGGTCATGATCTTGCAGCTCACGAATTTGGGCCCTGCATCAGGCTCTGTGCTGACAGCTCGGAGCCTGGAGCCTGCTTCAGATTCTGTGTCTCCCTCTCTCTCTGCCCCTCCTCCTTTGTATTCTGTGTCTGTCTTTCTCTCACAAATAAACACTTTTTTAAAAAATGAAAAAAAGAATAGTTTAAAATCTTGGTTAAATCTTTTTATTTTCTGACTTCATTAAATATTTTTATCATGTTGCTTTCAGATAACTATTTTCTGTATTAACCAGTTTTTGGAATTTATTGAGGTTCTTTGTGGCCCAGTATATGATCATTTTTCATGAATGAATTTTTGAAAAGCAGAAGTATATTCTGAGAGTACAGAGTTAAATATATAACTGTAAATCACTTTATGCATTTTATTGTTGGTGGTTTTATCCTCTTATTTTTCCTCATTTATCCCTTTATTTTAAAAAACTTTTTTTGAGAAAGAGTGTGTTGAGTGGGGTTAGGGGGCAGAGAGAGAGAATCCCACCCAGCCTCTGTGCTGCCGGTGTAGAGCCCTGTGCAGGGCTCAGTTTGACTAATCGTGAGATCATGACCTGAGGCCGAAACCAAGAGTCAGATGTGCAACAAACTTACTAGTCCATACCTTAGGGAAGTTAATGCTATATTATTTGGTGTGTAGATATAATAATTTTTAACATTGATGTTAGCATTATAAAGTGGCCTTCATCTCATTTACAGCTTTATGTCTAGGATTCTACCTTGACTTATATTTAGTTGTGTCCTCTGATATCTTTTGCTTGCTTATTTAGAATTTTGCCTATGGTTTTATATTGAACTTCTCTGAATCATTTTGTTTTAGGTATATATTTTAGGGTATAGCATAGAATTGGGTGTTGCTTTATGATTCAATCTGAAAATGTTTTCTTTTTAAGTAAATTAAGCTTAGTTGCTTTTACTGATATGTAAGACATACCTGGTCACAGTTACATCGTACCATTTTATGTTTTAAATTTTTTACCATGTGGTATGTTTTGTTTTTGTTTTCGTTTTGATTCTCCTGCTCTTAGGAATGTATATATTTTTGTTCTCATGGTTTGTTTTTATTCATGTATCTTTTTATCCTACCTGAGTATAAGTTTCTTTGGTTCCCTCAACAAGGACTCAAACAAATTCAACAAGAAAATTAGCTTATAGTTCCAACTATATTTAAATCCTATTACCATATTTCATTGTATCCAAGAGATGGAGTTTACTGTTAGACACACCATTATTTACGTGCCATTTAGAAAGAAAGGCTGCCAATTACAGTGTGATACACTATCAACCACAAGGCACATCTTGATTTTAGAGATGTTAAAATTGAAAAGGGGGCGCCTGGGTGGCTCAGTCGGTTGGGCCTCCGACTTCGGCTCAGGTCAGATCTCACGTTCGTGGGTTCGAGCCCCGCGTCGGGCTCTGTGCTGACAGCTAGCTCAGAGCCTGGAGCCTGCTTCCAATTCTGTGTCTCCCTCTCTCTCTGCCCCTCCCCCTCTCATGCTCTGTCTCTCTCTGTATCAAAAATAAATAAAACATTTAAAAAAAATTGAAAAGAAAATAACGTTTTAAAGCCCGTAAACAATATGCTGTTGTTTATTACAGTATTCTTAAATATGCTAAAATTTATTTTTCTTGGTTATTAACTCTAAATGATAATTCTTTTTTTCTTAATGTTTATTTATTTTGAGACAGAGAGTGTGAGTGAGGGCGGGGCAGAGAGAGAGAGAGAGAGAAAATGTCAAGTAGGCTCCACGCTCACTGGGGAGCTGATGGGGGTCTCCATTTCATGACCATGAGATCATGACAAATCAAGTGTCAGACACTCAACTGACTGAGCCACCCAGGTGCTCCTACATCAATTCTTTAACTTTGAGCTATTATATATGAACCACTCGGTCATCTTTTTCTACTTTATACCTTCTCTTTCTTTTCTTCCTTTTTCCAGAATTTCTCCAATCATCTTTTGAGTGACCGAAGCTGATCCTCTTGTAGAACCCTCAGGAACACAACATTATTCTGAGTTCTTGCATGTTGAAAACTCTTTGAACCTTTACACTGGAAGCACAGTTGTGGTCCAAGTAAAAATGCTTGGCTTACATTTTCCTGCTTGGCATGTATTGTGGGTACTGTTCTTCTGATGCGTGGTGTTGAATGTTGTCGTGCTAACCTGGTTCTCTTTTTCTTGTAAGTCCATATTTTACCCGGATGGGTCTCATGTTCATTCGAGGTGATTTCCCACAGGTACACAGTGTGTCTTTCATTTACATCATCTTTAATTTCAGAAATGAGTTACTGAATTATAGTTTTGTTTTTAAAAGAATCTCACACTTACGGAAAAGTTACAAGAAGTGTACAAACACTTTTTTCCTTTGAAGTATTTGACACACAAATACACAAACACAAATGCCCCAGTGTCCCTGATCACGTCGATGTGTGTTTCCTCCTTTATAATCGCAGCACAGTCATCAGAGTCAGAAAATTGGTACTGTTAGATGATTATCTTCTAAAGCTGAGTCCCCCATTCAAATTTGCCATTTGTCCCAATGATGCTCTTTATATTTAGAAGGATCTGGAGTCCAGGATTAGGCACTGTACTTACTTGTCTTTCAATCTCATTCATTCTGGTATCATTCCTCTGCTTTACTTTGACTTTCATGACTTTGACACTTTTGAAGAATACGGTCCAGTTATCTTGCAGCACGTCCCTCGGTTTTGTGTGATATTTTGTCATGTTGTACATCTTTAGCAGAAATGGTACGGAAGTGATGCTGTGCTCTCTTAACATCTTAGTTGGCTGGTGTTTGGTTTCAGATTTTCCCCATACTGATTAAGGCTCTATCTGCCAGATTCCTCCACCCTGGCGTACTCTTTTTCTTTTTGTAGCTAATATGTATTTTGTAGAGAAGTATGGAAGAGTTCCATTCTTGCTCCAACTTTTATCCATGTATATGTTTAAATGAGTGTGAACTCATGGAATCCTTCCTTATTCAATGGGATATACGTTATTATTCATTATGGTGCTTAAGTATTTCCAAATTTGGCCAGTGGGAGCCCCTCAAACCTGACTCTTGTGTTCTTTTAACACATCTTCATTATTCTTTCAGCACTTTCACTTTGTGGCTCAACAAAATATTCTAGATACATGTTGTATCTTCCAGCCCTGGAGTTAGCCCTGGTTCCTTTTAGAAGAGAATGGTATTTGGAAACCAAGATCTAGATTTACTTCTAGACTTCTCAGTGGATAAAGTTACAGAAAACACACACACACCTGTAATTCTAATCCAACACCACAAGGTTCATTTTACCCCTTTCCCTTTTGTAACTCCCTTTTCTCACAATGAGAAACCTCACGCCAGTGTATGTACAGCTGACACCTGAACAAGGCAGGGGTCAGGGGTGCTGACCCCAGTGCAGTCAAATGCATGTGTAACTTTTGACTCTGTGAAAACTTAAACTAATAGCCTACCATTGATTGAAGTCTTACCGATCCCATAAATGGTTGATTAAAACATATTCTGTATATGTGTTCTAGACTATGTTTTTAGAGTAAAGCTAGAGAAAACAAAACGTTACTGAGAAAAATCATAAGGCAGAGAAAATATTCTTAGAGTAAGTACCATACTGTATTTATTGGGAAAAAAAAAAGCCTCAAATACAAGTGGACTTGGGAAGTTCAAACCTATGTTGTTCAACAACATGGCCGTTGGGCAACAGAGGTGTGAACTGCATGGGTCTACTTACACACGGAGTTTTTACCGTGCTGTAAACCTAACCCCTGCGTTGTTCAAGGTTCAACGGTTTAAAACACAAACCGAGACTGAAGGGGGAGGGGGCGGCGGGGGGTAGTGATCATGGTGGGGGCACTTGTGGGGAGAAGCACTGGGTGTTACGGAAACCAATTTGACAATAAACTATTATAAATTTAAAAAAATAAAACACGAGTGATGATTACAAGAGAAAACTTACATAATCATCTCAGTAGAGTGTACTCCCTAAGCTCTGTGTGATAACCCCACAGTGACTGTGCAGCTGCAGGACTAGAGCACCTGGCTGCGAGCACCAGGAAAAGAGGTAGCACAGAGGTGCCTGGGTGGCTCAGTTAAGTGTCTGACTTCGAGTCAGGTCAAGATCTAGTGTTTCATGAGTTTGATCCCCACATCGGGCTCTATGCTGACAGCTCTGAATTTGAGCCCCACATTGGGAACTGTGCTGACAACTCAGAGCCTGGATCCTGCTTTGAATTCTGTCTCCCTCTTTCCCTCTCCCTCTCAAAAATAAATAAACATTAAAAAAAAAAAGGTTGCATGTAAAATTGAAACAATTTGCTATAAACAGCTATATTCTGGGAGGTATTTTTAGAGTTGGCAACTACTGCTCTAAAGAAAGCAAATAATTTCAATTCTTAATCAGAACTTTTTTTTGTAATCACATTTCTAATAAAGCTACTTTTATGAGAACGTTAAAATCTTACATTTTCATCAAAGTCTTCTCTTCTGGCTTGCTCAGTGAAATCTTTCATACTAAATATAAAATAAAATAAAAATCAGAGACTTACGACAGAGAAAGTACAATAAGCTCTATAGTAACGATCTGAATTGCATTTCTGGTCTTTCTGATAACACTCATGATTTGGAAAATGTGGTCATTAATAAATTCTTCACAGTGTCACATTTCCTGCTATAGAAAAATATTTATTGTATGTGCCACTGCCAGAGGTCTCGGTTTGGGACTCGTTTAGACACCAAAGTGATTGAGTAAATATAAGTGTATTCTTGATGGTAATTGAATGCATTTATTGTAGACTAAAAATTTTTCCCTCTTCTCAGGGGCACTTTATTCTCCTGTCCAGCTTTCTGTTAAAGCTTTTTCTGAGAGGCACGCCACACTTCATACTGATTTTTCATTACCTTAGCTTGGAGCCTCCTGGCGCCCTCAGAATTAGGAGGGCGCTACTGGATGATGTATTGACAACACATTTAGAATCAGCACTGAAATGGTGGCTGTTTTACAATCAGAACCTTACTCTCATTGTGAATTTCTCATATAACATAGTTTTAAATGGCAAATTACAATTTTAAGCCATCTTACCCTTTATTGTCTTCATCCTTTTGAGGTTTCTTTAGTCTAAGTTTTTGAAGAGCATTGTTGTAACTCTGGGCATAATTAAAAATAGTTTAAAAGGTCATCAAAAATACATCCTGTATTAATTTTGATCAAGGTAAAAGAAATGGGGAAAACTTGCCTCTAGGGACTATTCTCCCAAAGAAATATGGAGGCGGGGCATGTGGGTGGCTCAGTTGGTTAAGTGTCTGTCTCTTGATTTCGGCTCAGGTCATGGTCTCATGGTTGGTGAGTTGGAAACCCCATGTCAGACTCTGTACTGAGAGCACAGAGCCTGCTTGGGATTCTCTGTCTCCCCCTCTCTCTGTACCTCCCCCGCTCACAGGTGCATGCATACTCTCTCTCGCAAAATAAATAAACTTAAAAAAAATATGGAGGCAATGCTATGATTTCTTTCACTTTGTCACCACTTATGTTTTGTGCCTACTGGTGAAAAAGAGAAAGGGCATTACACTTGAACTTGAAAAAAAAATCTTCAAAACGTTTTATTAACATCAATTGCATTTAAGAATGTTAACTTTAATGCACATAACCAACATCATAATCGAGATAAAAGATGAAAAAAGAACCCTACTATGAAGCTCACTGCGGGACATATTAATGGTTTCTTTTTACAGGTATGTTCTTGGACCGAGTTTTGAAACTCCACTAACCTCACAGCCATTAGGATTTCTTCCGTGTGAAATGACTCAGAGCTGTGGATGTGCAGAGATGGGCAAGACTGTACACCTATAACTGCTGATCACGCGAGGGAGGTGGGGTTGAGAGGACAGGACACTGCCATGTCAGGGAAGACAGCATGTCAGCGAGGGGATGGAGAGAACATTGCTCTCTGGAGAGCAGGTGACCTGAGCAGAGGCCCAGAGGGGACTGGTGATGGCAAACAGCCCTGTGAGGGGCACCTCGGTGGCTCACTCAGGTAGGCATCTGACTTCAGCTCAGGTCATGATCTCATGGTTTGTGGGTCTGAGTCCCGCTTTGGGCTCTGTGCTGATAGCTCAGAGCCTGGAGCCCGCTTCAGATTCTGTGTCTCCCTCTCTGTCTGCCCCACCCCTGCTTGTGCCCTGTCTCCTTGTCTCTCAAAAATGAAAAAACGTTAAAAAAAAAAATTAAACAGCACTGTGCTCAAACACTAGCTGGGACACAGTGCTATTTAAGTGGAGTTGTGGGAGGTAGAACCTCTGCAGTTCACTGACAGCAAATAGAGCTTCGGACTGCGAGCCAGAGTCCTTGGGTGTGTCGGTAAAGAATTTGGACTTATTTTGACGGAGAGACTGAAGAATTTTGAGGAGTGATATCAGAGCTGGTCAGTCACAAGAGAGGGGCCAGATGATGTTGCTATGGAAGATATTCCTACACAGGCTGGTGAAAAGTATTTCGGGCTCCACTCCAGTGGTGGCAGTTAGAATGCAACATGGCCTTGGATTTCACAAATGTGAACAAAAACTGCAGAGACGAACTTTACATACACACAGGCCATGGCAACCGACCATGTAAGGCACGGAGTAAAAAATTCCAAGGTTTTCTAAGCCTGGAGGGACTGAGAAAAGAGTGTTGCCATTACCAGAAACAGGAAAATGAGGAAGATAAGGCACATGAGTTTTGAGTTTAGATTGTTTATAGAAACTAGCGTCTAAATGGAAGTTTTTGGAGGGAAGAGTTTTATTATGAAACCCAACAGAGCTTTGCATATAATAAACAGCTCAGTTACTATTTGATATACTGAAATCTGAAATAATTTTGGGCACCTTTTTAAAGCCAGAAAGAAATCTCACTTCCCTGATAGTGAAATAATACAAATATGAGAAAGACTGGACCAAAACAAAACCGCCCCTAACCCAAAAACCCGCCATTACTGTGGGAGTATGAACTGAACAAGATTTATCTTTGAATTCTAATTAGGAAAAGAAGTAGACATACCTTTTTAATCATTTTACCAAGTTCAAAATCTGGCCTTCTGCCTATTGAATAATCAGCTTTCACTTCAGAATAGGTATCATTAATAATTGCCAAGAACATGTTCTGGGAAGAAATATTCACAAAAATAATTATTTCAGTAAAGATTTAATGTAAATTTAGTGACTGATGACTGCTGCAATTTGTAAAGTTAGATTTTAAATTTTTAAAGTAGCTCATGTGTTCAGTAATAGAGGAATGCGTTCAGACTATAACACAGCAGAATGGGAAGTGTATAGAGTACAGACACAGGCAGCTATGCTTATGGTAAATGAGAAAAACAATGTAAAATAATGCATGTGAACTGGGTACTAATGCATATATATAATATATATGATCTATATTAACTGATCATTGAATAGAAGAAAACAAATATATGTTCATAAGAGTGGTTTTTTTTTAATTCCATAAAGCTTTTTAAATGCATAGTCTTGCTAAGGCTCTTATGAATACTATGTCCATATAATACAATTGTGGAGAGGGTATTCTTACCCCCAGCCCACCTCTCCACCTTTCACTGAGGCCCAACTCTGTCACTCTGAGGACTTTTGGCCACCACCAGGGGATGACTGCTGTGCATGACAAAAATGTTTTCAAGGAGGACAGGAAAGCAAATTTCCTTGATTAGGAAGGCCAAATAAATTTGTCTTGAGCAGATGTGAAAGACCCATCCTGGGAATTCCTAAAAATCAAAAAGGTATGAGCTTTTAGCCTTAAGGGCCAGAAGCCATTTGCATTATGGGCAGAATATATTCATCCCTTCCAATATGGAATGTTCCAGGTTGGAGGGACCTGGGATATCCAAGTTGTAGGTGTAGATTTAGCACATTCCTGGCACACACCTGACACCAAGATGGTAACTATTACCATCATATTCTCCTTTGGACAACTTGGAAACACTCAGACATTGGACTTACAGCCTACATTACTAGGAATCCACAAAATTCCTAATAAATGTAAAAAACTCTTAACAGTTAAGCAGTTATACTATAATTTCTTCTAAATTAATACTTTCATTTTTTATTCTAAAAATATAAGTGAAAAGGGGGACATATTGGGTCGTACTTACCAGCAGGACAAAGAACACAAAAAAGATGAAAGTGATGAAGTACATGGGTCCCAAGATACGACTGGCTTGCTGAATACCAGCAAAATTAAAATCTCCAAGAACAATTCGAAATTGTGCAAATCTTTGATGGGAAGAAAGGAAAACATTATATCCCTTCAAAATGCATCACAGTTGGTGGGGGTTACCCATGTGTCCAGCAAAGTATCTTGCTGCATATCGCACAGGCTCTCTGGGTCTAGTTATGTTGGCACAGAGTTCTATAAAACTAAGTATGGAATGTTCCCTCATGGCAAGACAATATTTCAATAGCTGAGCAGTGATTCAGGAGGGGATGGGCTTCCACCTCCTGAATGTTCACCTATAAGACTGAGACTGTGAGGTACTTGCTTACCAACTGGTCTTGGCAATGGCCATCTTAGCCTATCCTGTGCCCTTGTAAAACTGACAATACCTGACCTTGTCCAGTAAGTGATTTTCAACTTGTACCTAGAATCCTAAAATTTCTAATACCAGCAATATGTTTAATTTGTACACCTCCTCTGCTAAAATAAGATGCCAACCATTTGTCACTTGCTAAGTCTCAGATCGTCCTGGTAATGGTCCTCAAACATGACCCTGAGGTTTAATTTCTTCTCTTCAGTAACTATAAGTCTTCGATTTGATGTAAGATAACACCTAAAATATTACAGATCTTCATTTTATTAATTTTAAGGGTGGAAAATTAAGGCTTTGAGCACAGTAGTAACAGAGGTAGAATTAGAATTACTCAACCTGACATTGTATTTTCTCATTATTAATTTGCAATGGTATTGCCAGACCCACAGGGATATATATATATATATGTCATGCAGATGAGTTCTTTATTTTTTTTTAAAGTTGAGAACTATTTAATTTCATCTGTACTCATACATTAAACAATTAATTTAAAAATATTTGAATCTGTCTTTATAAGTTAAAATTGTTCTTTTGAGAATAATGACTTTTCTAGCTATAATACAAAATGAAGCAATCTGCAGAAGCAAGTTAGAATTTTTCATAAATGGTGATAAATGTAGTTAAGGATTGTTGCCTGGGTTCTGCATTATACCAGTCAATTAAATTTCAGCATGACTTTTAATTAATTAATGTTAATAGATCCATCTGTTCCAGAAATATCTACGATATCAGATTTAACCTAAATTCCAAAGTAGGTCAGTGGGTGAGTAGGTTATTAGGTTAGAGAAAGATTTATGGTAGTTTCCATTTCTTAAACTCAGGTTCCTGAGTTGATCATTTTAAATTAATAATTTCAGGATTATTAATAATTAGATGAAGTCTAAATTTTTTCTTTGAATTATGTGAACAGTACATAGAAAAATGGTTTCTGGGGGCGCCTGGGTGGCTCAGTCGGTTAAGCCTCCGACTTCGACTCAGGTCAGATCTCACATTCGTGGGTTCGAGCCCCTCCTCAGGCTCTGTGCTGACAGCTCAGAGCCTGGAGCCTGCTTCCGGTTCTGTGTCTCCTTCTCTCTGCCCCTCCCCCTCTCATGCTTGTCTCTCTCTGTATCAAAAATAAATAAAACATTAAAAAAAAATGGTCTCTGCTACTCCTGTTTTGTAATAGTAATATGTTGTTTGATTACTCATATTTTGTTTTCTGGAATGGATAACATGTATTTTATGTTCCTTATATAGAGTCAGGGCTCCAACCTTGGACAGTTAAAGGAAAAAGAAAAAGGCAGTGCTCCAATTTTTCTGATTATAGTAATAATGCATGTTCATGGGTGAAATTTTAGAAAGTACTAAGGAAAAAAGTTTTTAAAATTCATTAGCTGGTTAGGAATAATGACAGTCGATACTTTTGGCTTATTTGGATTTATGGTTGATGTATTTTGATGCCACTTGCTCTTGGATGCTTAAAATGAGTTATTTAAGGGGAAGACTGGATGGAATTTTTAAAGGTATGTAGGTACTTTGCATGATTGCTTAGTCATTTAAAAGGAAGAAGGCTTCCTGTTCCTGGTTGTTGCTACCGAACATGTAAAGGGAGCTTACAGTTATAGACAGTGAAGGAAGACACTATTCAAAGAAATGGGCTACTTGGAGTCGCAGGACTTAAGAGTTACCTGGAATTTCATCCCCAGTACTTACGACATGATTAAGTCATACTTAAAATTATTTTTTCAGCTTTTAATACTGGCTTATATGTTCTTGTACACAAGATAGAATTAAAAAAGCTGAATTGGAAGGAGGCCAAAATTCCATTTTAGTGTTTGAAACTTGTTCTTTTATCCTTGAGTTGGATTTATAGCAGAAAAGATAAACTAAGGGCACCATTTCTCCTCTCCAGAAATTAGCTCATTACCTAAAGCTTCCATTCAGTCCTTCTCTGTCAGGAAAGTGACAGAGTGCTCTGTAAATACAGAGTACCTGTGCTCTGTAAATGATGTGAATAACAAAACTTTAACCAATTTGCTGAATGGATGTGATCACACAGGAACTGGAGACTGCAAACACAATGTAATTGTTATTTCCCCCTCTTAACTGGAGGCTACTTTATCTCCTCCCTTCCCCCCAAGCTAAAAGGAACACCATGACTGCCTAGTATACAGGGTTCTATTGAGTGAAAATACTGTTTTGTAGCTTCCTGATACCCCTGGTAACTTTTCTAGAGTTCTTTCATAAATTACAATAACTAACAGACTATTACAAGATGCATTGTGGTTAATATGACTTCCCGGTCTCTCACGTGGAGACAGGATTGGGTACTGAGCAGTTCCTCAGCGTTCTCAGAATATTGCCTCTAGTCGACCGTCTGTCTTCTGTAACTCAGGTTAAACATTGGGCCTTCTCATTCTGGCCTTCATATCTCATACCTTCTCTGCCCACTTTTTATATCTCTGGGCCTCATTTTCAGTAATTTTTATGGCCTATTTTTTTCACTTTACTCCTCCTCTCTTCATTCCTTATTTGTTGTCAAACTTGTCAACTAGGTTTTTAATCTCAATTACTATAATATGCAGTTCTAGAATTCTATTTTTTATACTCTTTAAAATGTCACTTTTTATATGGTTCTGTTCTCTAAAGATATTTTCTGGTTTATGTTTTATTTCTCTAAAGTAAGTATTGCGTGATTATTCCAGTATCTGAAATCTGTTGTCACTTGTATCTGCTGGTTCTTGCTCATAACTTTTCCCCCATTTGTACCAGGTTGCTTCTCACTATGGGTAGTAAGTTATGTTTGAAAAATTGCTTGTAGAAGTAATTTGAGGCTTAGGATGAATACCTTACTCCAGAGTTCTTTTGTTTGTTTGTTTGTGGGTGCACGTGCACACAGGCATTCTAGCCTGGGGACATCTGAATCCAAGTTCAAGACATGAAGTTTCCTGAATACCTAGGTGATCGTGACAGATTGATTCACCTTTAACATGAGGCTCTAGCACTTCAGCTTCCCTGCGTGATGTGCAGAGAGATTACCAACAATTCCTACCCACCAATCATACCCTCTCAGCTTCATACAAGCCCTGGACTTGGCTTCCCTCTCTTTCTCCCTGAGAGGTGGCCAGAAACACAGTTCCTTAACTATTTCTTCTGGGTCATCAAAAATACCTTATGGTGTAGGGTTTGGGGAAGGTGATGAAGGCATTAAAGACATTCAAAAGCATCTGCATATACAGAGGAAATTAGAAAGTCACCATGCATGCCCATGGAAAGGTGCAGGCTCAGAAAAGACCTTTATACTTCAGGCTGGTTCTCAGCACAGAGATAGTATACAATAAACAGCAACAACAATAACAACAACAACAAAACCCATAACAGGAAACCCTGGTGAAAGGCAAGAATCTCATTTCCAGGGTTATCAACATTATTACATTCAAATATTCATTGTTCAACAAAAACAAGAAAAGACAGGACATAAAAGAAGCAGGGAAGTGTGACCCAATCAAAGGAAGAAAATTCAACAGAAACAATTCCTGAGAAAGACCAGATGGCAAACCTACCAGACAAGGACTTTAAAACAATCATCCTAATGATGCTCAAAGAACTAAAAGACATGGAGAAAATCAAGAAAATGATTGATGAACAAAGTGGTATTATCTATAAAGAGAAAATCTCAAAGAAACCAAGAAGAAATTATAGAGCTGAAAAATATAATAACTGAAAGGAAAGCTCACTGGAGGAATTAAGAGGCAGATTTGAGCAGGCAGAAGAAAAAAACAACCAGTGAACCTGAAAATAAGATGATTGAAATGACCAAGTCTGGGGAACATAAAAGATTGAAGAAAAGTAAACAGAGCTGACACCATCAAGAGACCAACATAAGAACATGAAAAGATGCTCCATATCACTAACCATTAGGGAAATGCAAATCACAGCCACAATGAGATATTAGTTCACACCCATTAGGATGGCTATCATTAAAAGAAAAAAGGAAAAAAGCGGTCCAGAAAATAACAAGTGTTAACGAGGTTGAGGGAAAACTGTTGGTGGGAATGTAAACGGTGCAGCCACTCACAAAAATTCAGACAGCTCCTCACAAAAATTCAGAATAGAATTACCATATGATTTAGCAAGTCCACCTCTGGTGTATACCAAAAAGAATTGAAAGCAGTCTTGATGAGATTTTATACAGCCATGTTCATAGCAGGATGACTCACATCATGTAAGATTTAGAAGTCCAGATGTCCATCAAGATATTAATGGATAACCAAAAGGTGGTTTAGGGGTGCCTGGGTGGCTCAGTCTCTTAAGTGTCTAACTTCGAGTTGGGTCATGGTCTTGTGGTTCATGAGTTCAGGCCCTGCATCGGGCTCTGTGCTGACAGCTTGGGGCCTGAGGGCTGCTTGGGATTCTGTCTCTCCCACTCATTCTGCCCCTCCCCTGCTCATGGCTCATGTGCTCCCTCTCTCTCTCTCTCTCTCTCTCTCTCTCAAAAATAAAGAAAAATTTAAAAAATTTTTGAAAATATGGCTTATACATAGAATGGGATATTATTCAGTCTTAAAAAGGGAGGAAATTCTGACATATTCCACAACATTGATGAATCTCAAAGACATGCTAAGTGAAATCTGTCACAAAAAGACAAATACTGTGTGATCCATGAAGTACCTATACTTATCAAAATCATAGAGACAAAAAGTAGAATGGTGGTTGCCAAGGGCTGGGGGAGAGGGAAGTGGAGAATTCTGATCAATGTGCATAGTTTCAGTTTTAAGAGATGAAAAGAGCTCTGGAGATGGATGGTGCTGATAGTTGCACAACATGAATGTATTTAATCTCATTGAACTGTACACTTAGATGGTAAATTTTATATATGTATTACCACACACACACACACACACACACACACACACACACACACAATCCTTATCAGCTTAACAGAACAGCCTTCAGGGCGAAAGAAGTCTTGGATACTGAGCTTACTTCTCTGGGTTCTTGGCTTTTAATTTGGGTCCACTTATTACTCAGTTTTTAGATAATTCTTCAATGGTATCTGTATTTCATCTAACTTTTTAAATTGTCCTTAAGAGGAGGTTAATCTCAGTAACCTAGTGCTTCATTACCAAAAGCAGAAGTTTCTTCATTAATGCATTCCAAAGTTGTGTACCTCTTTATGCTGTGCCTTATTCTACCTTTTCTTTCCCACTCTCTATGGTAAGACCAATTTCCAAGTTCTGTAAATTACTACATTTGTAACTGATGTCCAGTACTACTAAGTTTTATTATTAAGTAACACTTGAATTAAGATCCTAGGGAAGGACCCAGAAGTTGTTGGAAGGGCAAACCTAATTCACTCAAGAGAAAACTAATTAGACTTCTGAAATTATAGCCTGTTTGACTTTGGAAGGGATCATTGGGAGTAAAAATCTAGTCCCTTCATTTGCAGATGAAGAAATAAAGGCCTAGAAAAGATGAATAGCTAAGTAGCAGAACTGGAAAGTAGAATTATATCCTCTTGGTTCCTAGTTCATTCTTCTTTCCACTACTGATAAATGAAATTTCATACAAATGCCACTTCAAATATTTCCACGTGGATGGTATAAAGAAAGCAATCTAGGACATTTCTTTAGACCAAAATTTCCCCAAAATCAAGTAAAAGGGCATGGACAAATAAGTTTGGAGAAGTCTTACCTAAAGTAAGTTATTACAGTTTTTCTTAGAGCCATCTCTTAATGTGCACTACAAATTTCCAAAAGAGTGATGCAAAATTTCCCAAACTTACTTAAATATGAAGCCATTTCCTCCCAATCTTGGTCTAAGTTACATTTTGAGAATTGATATTTTAGACTATTACAATTTTCTTACACACACAGAACTTGTTTTACATAGCCAGAAAGGTGAGTAAATTTATTTAAATTATTCACTTTTTAAAAAGCCTGAAAACTTTGCTAAGGATTCTACCTAATGAGTTCTGTAAGTTTGTTGCCTGCTAATTGCTTTATTTGTATAAAAATATTTTTAAAACAGCTTTGCCAGATCAGCAAAGGATAATCAAGTCAGTATTAATGAAAGGATTCTAAAGATGGAGCCCTTAAAGGAAAACATTTAAGCTTTCTTTTTCCAGAGAATAAATTATTACAGGGACACACAAGCCAATTTCTGTTACATTTGGTAAAATTTTCACTCCCAATGAAACATGAAAAAGTATCTTTCTAATTTGACCTGTAACATTTAAAAAACGGGCCCCACCATCCATTTGGATCTTCTAATGCTAAACACTACTTTGAGTGTGACAGGTACTTTGCCATCAATGAAAATATAAAACCAAGTTTAAATTTATTAAAATGTATGTTACTACTTATTATAGGCCTTTCCATGATTTTTTTCTTTTAAACTAGTAAATATAACTACATTTATGCTAACAGCTTACATGGCATTTTGAAAAGTGGAAAAGTCGTCAACTTGTGATCCAAAAACAAGAAATCCTAACTGAGCATAAGCAAAGAATATTATAAAAAACATGATGGCAAATCCTACTATGTCTTTGAGACAGCGGGACAGGGTTGATGACAGCTGAGACATTGTCTTATTAAAGCTTATGAATTTGAAAATCTGAAAAAGAACAAATTGAAATAGAAAACTATTCAATATCACAATTACTTAGAGTAAGTTAATTTCAGGAAAAAATTTGCTTCAAATTAAAGGAAGTACTTAATGATAGGAATGTTTGAGGATTAGCCCACAATCATTTCCAAGGCCAAACTGCTTTTAAAGTTACTTTATAGTTAAGAAAATTTTTTTGTTTTTTTATAACTTTGCAGCTTCAGTTCTCATTTTGCTAATGTAATAAAAGATGTATCTAATCTGCTGTATTTAATATAACAAAATATAAATACCTTTATCCATGCAAAAAAGATGGTAATAGCAATTACATTGTTGTAATAAATGTACCAGTATGCAAGAAAATAGAAGTCTGAATATTTTTCAGTATTTTGTAACAGTTCTCCAAGTAAGAGAAAAATTTGTATATTACAATATATGTTGAAGGAAACGGCCACAAAACACAACTGAAGGGGAAAATAAGAAAGGTTAAATTAGGGACAGTTTCTACCTCTAAATCTTCTGCAGCCTATGAGCAGACAAAGGAACAAGTTCATCAAAAATTTAATAAAAATGGAAAAATAAGACACAGGCTTCTACATGAATGAAAGTAAGCCTCAACTTATAGAAGTTTAAAGTTGCATAATGATCACAAAAGTAGAAAAATACTAACCACCTGACCATCCCAAACTATTTGCCTGTTTGAGTTATAAAGTACAAATGTATAAAATGATTAAAAAGTTCTGACTAGACTGTGTTTTTACTCCATGTAACTACGTGATACCAAGAAGTTTATTTTCATTTATTTATTTATTTATTTAGTATTTATAATTCCAGTATAGTTAATATATAGTGTTGTTACTTTCAGGTATACAATTATAGTAGCTCAATACTTCCATACACATGATATGTAAAAGTTTAATATTTTCTACCATGTAATACTAAAACAAATATTTTACAGTAACACAAAAATAAGCCTTTTGAGAGCCCTCTGACAACTCTTCCAGAACCAGGTTATCTCAAGTGTCACAGCTTTAGAACTGTCATGAACATCTTCCTTTGACCCTGTGCCTGAGACAGTTAAAACATTCAATGTTATGCTGTACATGAAATCCTATGGGGGATACCAGAGAAGTAGGGGGTTTGTTTTCGGACTCGGGGACACTGGGAATCTGGTTTTGGGAAACAAGGCTTATATCCTGGATTGGCTATAACTAAGGGTCAGTAAAGGTGAAAGATCACATTGTAGAAGCCAGAAATATTTGTTCATTATTCCTAAGACCAAGTGCTTACCATTGTCCCACCCTGCCTACATCTCTATGTTTAATACATTCCAGTGATGAGAACTGACTGTTTTTGGAATTTCTTTCAGTGGCTATCTCCCCAGTCCTGGTGTTCTCTGTGCCCACAGCTACCCTCTGGCTGCTCATTCCCTCTTCCCCCTCTTCCAGGATCTGCCTTGGCTTGAGTTTGCATATTCTTTCAAAATTCAGTGTGAGGAGGAAAGCAGATTGAGGCAACATAGAAGAGTACATGTCCAAAAATAACCATGATTTTCAACATGAGGCCCTCTAAGAAACACATTTTTGAGTGGGGGGAGGGAGACCTATTGTGCTGCACATTAAGTCATAATACCTATAGAATGACCTATTCTAAGTTTAGGCTGGTCCTCTCAAGGACTAAATCAGGAAAAAAAGAGACTTCATCTTTTTGGCAGCACACCATTAGTATGCACTATGATAGTTCCTGTTATGATTGATACTTGAAGCTTTTAAAGGAAGTTCCAGATGAATAGAAAATCTCTTTCCTTGGTAGATTCAGATGTGATTCCCTTGAACGACAGATGTGAATATATACTTACCACCAAAAGTAGTAACTCTAGCCAGTTCCAAACGCTTTTGAAATAGGCAGACTTAAACTCTCTTATTTTTTGGGCTTCTTGTGTTGTGAAGACAATAATAAAAATGCAAAATGTGATTTCACAGGAAGCAATAATATAATCATAGTAGCTGACATATCGGAGGAGCTTCACAGAGTAGAACTGCCATGAAGTAATGATTCCTCCAGTTGCAGGGAATTCTGCCACCAATCTGTAAAATGAGGTTAGTGGAAGTCACGGTGCGTTTATTTCAGGCATTTGTATTTCAGTACCTAACTCAATGTGAAGTTTCTAATTAGTGATGATGTGTACTTTAATAATCAGTTATTTTGTACAAAATATGTTTTCTTGGGTTCATATGTTCAACTTAAATTCTAGTGGATTTGCTTATTTTTTAAAATGTTTATTGATTTTTGAGAGAGAGTGTGTGTGAGCAGGGGAGGGAAAGAGAGAGGGGGACATAGGATCCAAAGTGGGCTCTGTGCTGACAGCAGATGGGGGCTTGAACTCACAAATCAAGAGATCATGACTTGAGCTGAAGTCAGCCACTTAACCGATTAAGGCACCCTGGATTTACCTATTTTTTAATGGCTCCACTTTTTTGTACTCTGAATATTCACAGTGGTCAAAGACCAACATAGTGGGGAAAGTAAGAGATGATTTTAGGCAGACGTTGTTTAAATTTAATGCTTAGATCGTTTGGTTATAACTTGGGAATACTATTTTATCTCCACAGGACAATAAGATGATGTTCAAGAAAATGGTATATGGCTAGTTACTGTTATTAGTCAGGACTCCCCCCAAAATGGATAATTCTTGAATATTTCAGAGAAGGAAACTACATTCTCCCCCTTTAGATTAGCAGAGACACTTCTTGCTTTTAAATTTCAAGATTATATATTTTACTTAAAACAAATGCTTTTTGTTTGCTTTAGGCACAGGATGTTGGAGTCAGGCACCTATATGCAAATAGAAGTATAAAAATTTATTCCTACACTAAATAAATTTTTGAGGGTTTTCACACTATTTCTAGTGTTCTCTACAACTTCAGATAGTTAAGAATTGGCAGTAATTTAAGAAACCAGTATCTCTATCACGATGTAATTATTCCTACTTAGAGATATTAGTAAATATTATTGGTATTGGAATAAGGTGCTTCCAAAAAATATACAAATAAATAAAACCAGTTAAATAGACACTGTTTGAAACAGTTGCACCCTGCACATAGTAGGTGCACAGCATTGAATAAGTGAGTGAAGTGAAAGAAACCCAATATTTTGAAGTATACACTACTAAGGGAAAAAAGGAATTGTATTCTATTTCATTTGCCAGATATGTTTACAAAAAGGAAAGTAAATGAATAAGGTCTTGACTTAAGCAATGTGCTCCCATACATGCCAATTAGATAAACTACCAGTTTAAAGTTTCAAAATCTGCTGGTTTCTAAAAAGTAACATTTTTAAAAATTTTCTTTATTTTGGAGAGAGAGCACGAGAGCTGGAGAGGAGGAGGAGGAGAGAGAAAGAGAGAGAAAGATCCAAAGCGGCCTCTGTGCTGACAGTGGAGAGCCCTATGTGGGGTTCGAACTCACAAACCATGAGATCATGACCTGAGCTGAAGTCTGATGCTTAACCAACTGAGCCACCCGGGTACCCCTAAAAAGTAACATTTTAAAAGGTAACACAGAATAAGCATAAAACCCTGAGACAGGAAATCTGGACTTAGTCTAGTGTAACAAGGAGTTCTTTGTGTGATTTTAGGCCAGTTAGCCCAATGTTTCTCCTCTTATTTAAGGCATACAAATGATTTGTCTTCTTTATCCTGATCAGGACTATTGGAAAGAGTGATTAATGGTGGTAAAAGCTCTGGTTTTCTGAAAAAAGAGAAAAAACTATAAAGTAAGTGGTGTAATATCCACTGGCTACTTAAGAGAATTAATTTATTTTATTCCTTTTGTACAGGGTTTATTCTATTTTATTTTTAAATTATTTTTAAAAGTTTATTTTTATTTCTCTGAGAGAGAGCGCGAGCGCGCAAGAGTGTGAGGGAGGGGCAGGGAGAGAGAGGGGGAGAGAGGGAGAGAATCCTAAGCAGGCCCTGTGCCATCAGCCTGAACCCAATGGGCTATCAGCACAGTACCCGACGCAGGGTCCAATCTCACGAACCACGAGATCATGACCTGAGCTGAGATCCAGAGTCAGAGGCTTAACCAGCTGAGCCACCCAGGCAACTACATTTTGTATAGATTTTAAAGGCCATAGCTTGTTTCACTGTCACTGTTGCCCCAGGGCAAGACCCTCGAATCAGAGTAGACACCAATTCCATATTTCATGCAGAGTAAAAATGTAGGACTCATGAGAGGGCAGTGGCTCACTGAAATTTTAGTGGACACTTCTATTTGCCGGAAGCAGTCATTATCCCAGTCCTCCTTCCTACAGAACCCCAATTGTGTCAGGTATCCCCCATTCCCAGATCACTCAGAAAAAGCGGATTCAATCCCCAGGGAGATCCAATTACGGTAATCCTATTTCTTTTGCCAGTGTTTGGTTTTTAGAACAGCTAAAGCCAATTAGCATGGTCCAGGTTAGGCAAATGACGTAAGGTCGTCAGACCAATGAGATAATTTTTTCTCTTTAGATAGTTTTGTCCCTTGCCACTACCTCTTCCTTCTTTCTCCTGCTCCTCTTCCTCCTGTGGGAATGTCTCTCATCCTCCTCCTAGGTCTCAGTTAGCCCAGGCGTGTATGTCCTTATCATGCAATGGTAGAAATGCAAGAGAGGCAGTTTTAATGTGCAAACTGATTTCAAACTTCTGCTTGTGTCCTATCTGCTCCCATGCCATTGTCCAAACCAAGTCACAAGGCTGAGCCCAGTGTCAGGCGCCAGGGAAGGTGCATCTTGCCCTGAGTGGCAGGGCACTGCGAGGTTACATGGCAAAGATGTGAAGAACCGGGGCCATTTTTGCGTCACCACAGGCTCTAATCATTTCTAGGAGGCTGGCTACTGGTATATATTGTCTGAAAATTAAATTATTCATTCTTGAGACAAAAATTAGTAACTTAATAAAGAAGCTCATGCTGAAAGGAAATCAACAGATCTGAATGATCTGATTTAGAAGAAGAAATCAAGACTAAATGTTAGATTGGTGCAGCTGCAGAATGACAAGAAATAAGACTATGTATCCTTAATATAAAACTGACATATTGTCTGTTATTCTCCATGTTCTTGAATATCTTACAAAGAAATGAAACAATGAATATACGTTGCATTACCATATATTTCATTATTGGCATACTGTATTTATTTTGAGGCCTATGATTTTAATCTCAATACAAACACACACAAACTGGAAACCCTAACAAGGGCTCTGGATGCTTTTTGTTTTATTAATTAATTAAGTAATTTATTATTTAAAACTTTTTAACATTCATGTATTTTTGAGAGACAGAGAGACACACACACACACACACACACACACACACACACAGAGTGAGAGTGGAGGAGGGACAGACAAAGAGAGGGAGACACAGAATCCGAAGCAGGCTCCAGATTCTGAGCTGTCAGCACAGAGCTAGATGTGTGTTCCAAACTCAAACCGCGAGATCATGACCTGAGCAAACTTGGATGCTTAATTGACTGAGCCGCCCAGGCGCCCCTTCATTTATTTTTTTAAGTGGGCTCCATGCCCACCATAGGGCCTGAACTCAAGACCCTGAGATCAAGAGTCCCATGTGCCACTGACTGAGCTAGACAGGGGACCCCTCTGGAGGCTTTTAAAATTCAATATACTAATAAAGAGGTTTTGAGTCACTTACCTGATGATGCAAAACAGATTAACGTTAGCATTGTATAATGAAAAATCAATGAAGATAACTCTGGTCCCTCTTGTGATCCAGCTGTTGAGTCGAAGGTTAATGAACTTGTTTTTTGTTTCAGATTTTGATTTTGATAAAGTGAAAATAAATCCCCCATTTCGGTAAACCCCAACAAATCCCCAGTGCCAAGGGGAGCTACTATTAGGAGTAGAGTACTTCCATCTGTTAGGTATAAACAGAACAATGGAGAGATGAGAGAGCCTGACTGAGACATATTCTAAGAATTTAAGTTAACCTTTAAAAAAAAGCAGTATTAGGTTCATAAGTATCATAGTAATTTTGAGGCAGGACAATAAGTTAAGGATTAAGATTTAATATACTTTTAAAAGTTTATTTATTTTGAGATAGAGCGGGGGAAGGGCAGAGAGAAACAGAGAGAATCTCAAGTAGGCTCTGTGCTGCCAGCACGGGGCCTGACACAGGGCTCAAACCCACAACCGGTGAGATCATGACCTGACCTGGAGTTGATGTTTAACCTAGTGAGCCATCCAGGTGTCCCAAGATTTAATATGTTTTCATTTTAGTGTGTTTTCTAGGCAACACTATGAGAAAAGGGTTTAAAAAAAAATCCATCTGTTGCTTCAGGGAACTTAAAATCTAGAATACAGTGAGTGATTTTTTTCCTTTAATATGCGTCTCTGTTGTTTTATGAGATCTTTAGGTTTTTTGTAGAACAAGAATACCAAGGGCTGTGATTCAGAAATATCTGTTTAGTATAAGTGGGGCTTCATAGTCTGTCTTCTACAGGTCATATACCCTTATAAATATCAGTAAAGAAGAGCTTTGTTACAATGTCTATATTGTTATAATGAAAGTTCATAAACCAGAGGAAAACATGCTTCCCTAAATTGTTCCCATCCTTCCTACTTTTAACTTTATTATGAGATATCAAAAAATAAAGCCTTGACTCCTCATTTCCGTCCCTCTTCAGTCTCCGCAAACAGATTTGAATGATTATTTGAAGATGCACTGCTTAACTCGTTTTCTATTAATAATGTGTTTGTTTTCAGGAGGAGGGAAAAATAACACTAAGAGAAAATATACCAACTGTCTCCTACTTCCAATTTTTTATGATGTTTCTAATTAGTCAATGTTACATTTTAGATAGACAAACAAGCACAGATTGATTCTTAATTTTGTTGTTAGGGAATGAGGAGTATTGTGATCCCAAATCTGTACTGTTAATTTTGGTATTTAAATTACTTGCAGTTGTTATGAGAATCTGGAATATTAGAATACCAAACAGATTAGTTTTCGGGTCCCAATCTAAAATGTGCAATTGAGTAAATAATTTATTTTGTAATTTTTCATTGAAAGAGAAGTAGTATATACGACTGTAATGTTTAAGAGAATGTCACCATACTTACGAGTTTACTAGATTTATGAGAATTATACATTGTTATCTTACAGTATAAACAAAGATGTACACAAAGAAAAAACAAACAACAAAACCACAATGCAGTGATTAATCTTGGGGCAACAGGGGAGGCTGATGAACAAAAGAAATTTTAATTATTGTTAATATCTATAATATAAACATTGACTATGATTAACCACAATTATGATCTAACCTCAGGCTGAGAAAAGTGTGTGTTGAGGGAGGGACACATGACAGACACCTTTCATGAAAGAGATAGTAGGTACATAAAACTGTAAAATCAAGTAATAGCAGTATAAAGCACATTATTTAGAAATAGGAAGTACAGGGGTGCCTGGGTGGCTTAATCGGTTAAGCATCTGGCTCTTAATTTCAGCACAGGTCATGATCTTGTGGTTCGTGAATTCAAGTCCCATATTGGGCTCTAGGCTGACAACGTGGAGACTGTTTGGGATTCTCTGTCTCCCTCTCTCACTGTCCCTTCTCCACTCGTGCTCTCTCTCTCTCTCAAAATAAATAAATAAATAAATAAATAAAAATAGGAGTATATACCAAAAGAAACAACCAGAAGCGCTAACAGGGGCTGCTTCTGAAGAACTCTGAGTAGGAAAAGGTGAATCTTTGTATTTGTAACATTTTGATAAATATTAAATGAAAAAACTTGTTCTCTGCCTCCTGTGATTTTCAGAGGATCCTAAAAGCAATGATACCAGCAGCTTCTGTATTAAGGGGAGGATATGTCGGTGGCTTTGGGTTTCATGTTTTCAGTACAGACAGGAGTGTACATGAGCATTAGCCTCAGTCAATTTGGAGAACCTGCTAGAACAGCTTTGGCAAGGCATTGTCAGATGCATCGCCTCCACAGCGTAACTGCTCCTTTTCAGTGTTGGCAATATCTGAAGACATTGCTGAAGTCAGCAAGTCTTTTCTTTTTTTATTAAAAGTTTTTATTAAGTTTATTTATTTCTTTTAAGAAACAGAGCAAGCAGGGGAGGGGCAGAGAGAGAAGGGGCGAGAGAGAATCTCAAGCAGGCTCCTGTCAGCACAGAGCCTGATGCAGGGCTCGAACTCACAAACCTGAGATCATGACCTGAACTGAAACCGAGAGTTGGACACTTCACTGACTGAGCCACCCAAGTGCCCCCACTCTTGTGTTTCTTAACACTGCTCCTTTGAGTCTTCCTCTGGTATGATTATTGAAGCAGTCCCCTTACCTGCCAGACCCTTGTTGGAATTATTCGGAAAATATACATTTTTTCCAATTTTTTAAAGATGCAATGGGAAGATGCTAGAAAAAGCTACATGTAACTACTTACTCAGTTTCCTGCTGAAGGCCAAAATCAGACGTGTCTTCATTGCTAGAAGTGTATCTGTCATAGCATTCACTCATCATAGACTGAAAGGATGAAAAGGCCTTGCATGTGTTGTTGCGGACTTTTAGTTGACGGACTCTGGGCACTCCTAAAAGTATGTTCTCATAGTAGATGCGGCTGTTCTTTAAATTATACATCTTGTTTGTGTACCATGCGTCCCAGTACAGACCTTCCAAAAGGGGTCCTTCCATAAACTTCATGTAGAAAGACAAATGTTATGGGAAAAATATTTTCACGTCAATTGTATCACAGAATCTACACTCATAATGTTACCTTAAAAGCATGAGTCAGTGATTGTATGAGTATGAAAATTATTGACCAAGCCACCATTAACATTAATGGAAATGATGATGTCAAGGAGGATAACGAAGATGGTTACTATTTCCTGAGCCCTTATGTAGTAGGCACTACTCTAGTTCTTTAGAAATACTGACTCCTTTCATTCCACAACACTTTACCCTTTCTTATATGAGGGGTATGTTAATAGCTGTTCCCTAAAGCGTGAGTATCAGAGCCCAGAGCCATGTATTCATGGTTGTCATGGCCCTAATTCAGGACATCCCCTGAGTTGTCTTTGTTGCCCTTCCCCACCAACTCCAGTGGTGGTAACTGCTACTCCTGGCTCTGCCCTTCTAAGAGACCCCAAACCCAGGGTTCAGTTTTTTTCTTTTCTGCCTTCATTTTCTTTGCCACTGGCCATGTATACTTCAAGAGAGTACAATAAAAAAAAGAAGCAGGGTGATCTCCACTTCTAGTCTCAGGGAAAATGTCCTCTTTCATATTTTACCTGGTCTATACCAACGACCTCTAATCATCTGCCCTCATCTCACACTTTCCCTATCCCTCTCAGGAAGTGACCCTGTCTCTGTCATAGGTTTTAAATTCCTAGCATAACATTCATGACTTGACCTCTTGTTCAATTTATAGTTTGGCCTTTTCCACCTCATCTTCTATATGCCTATAATGCCAAACAAAGTGCCATATGTAGAATTACTTATAGCACATACGGTTTCTTCTTCCTAGAATGTCCTGTTACGCATCCTTTAAAACTGAACTGAATTGTCATCACCTCTGGAAAACTTTACTCTCTTCCTTATGTGCCCCAATGTTTGCGACTTGGGATACCTGAAACCTCTGTTAATTGTTCTTTCCTAATAACGTGAGCATCTTACTAAGCTAACTGCAATAGAAAAAGCAAGTCTGTCCCAATGTTGATGAAATGATTCTCTCATATAATTAAAAACGCTATAACATTAGATTTTACATATGTACTATTTATTTGATTATATACTAGGCATTACTGTAATACATACAGTTTAGGGCTATATGCCAAAATTACATGTTTCACTTTATGGGACATTTAGTAATTTTTTAAAATGTTTATTTTTTTCAAAAATCCCTACACCCAAAGTGGGGCTCAAGCTCATAACCCCAAGATCAAGAGTCACTTGCTTTTCTGACTGAGCCAGCCAGGTGCCCCCATTTAATGATTTATTAAGAATAATTTTTACAATACACAACCACAGTTTGATGTGGATCCTAACCCCACATGATGTTTTTCCAAATGCAAAGATAGTGTTTAAAATGTATAACTTTTTTAAAAGTTATAAAAACTCTATTAACACTGAGAGCATAGGTTCTCAATATACACTTACTAACTGGCTAATTCTAAAAGTTTAAAGAAATGATATTGGTTTTTACTCATTCCTTCAACAAATATGTCTCCAGTGCCTATTACTTGGGCCAAGAGTTTGTTTATGCAATACCATAAGCTACTTCATCCTCAGTCATGTGGTACCTTACCTTCCAAAAATCAGTTATGCTGCGAATAGACTTAAAGTTGGTTCTTTCATCACCAGGCACAGAAGTGTCCAAAAATAGAGATGACATAACTTTGTTTAAGTAATACATATGTGGGTTTACCATGCCAAAGGTCACTAAGGAGAAGAATTTTTGTTTAAAATTTTACATTTAAAAGCTCAGTTTATCAGGATTAAAAATTAGTTAAATTTTGTGCCCAATTTTGTTTAGAATCCAAATTTTTCTTGACTAATTATAAAAGTAGTTAAAAAATGAAAATAGAATACAAAAAACAGGAAGAGGTTTCCTGTCATCCCACTGCTAGAGTTAGGTTTAACACATATTCTTGAGATTTTTCTATATGTCTGCATAAGTATAAGGAAAACAAGTTTATTTTTACAAAAATGAGATCACATATGCATACTCTTCTGCCAGTTAGCTTCTCTATTTTGACAGTAAGCAATATAATGGTGAATAGTAAAGCTATGGACTGAATTCAAACAGATAATGATTGGAGTCCTATCATAGGGATAATACCTCATAGTTTTGTTATAAGAAGTGAGATATTGCATGTGGAACATTTAAACAATGTTTTGGCACATTGTAAGAATTTTAAAAAATATTAACTAGTACTCATTTTCTCTCTAGGGATAGGCAGTTAGGTTTTAGAGAAGGGTATAGACTATGTCGTTGTCGTCTTTTTTTTTTTTTTCTAGAAGGCTTTTAGTTTTTACAAGTATCTATCTTCAACATTACTTCATGGCACCTGAGCCTATGCTTTAACGTTCCATATTATTTCACTGTATATACCAAAATGTTAAACAAATCCTCTGTTGATGAAGACTTACATTGCTTTCAATTCTTCCTAATTGTAAAAAGATTTTTTATCTCTCTGAATAATGGAATTATGATCTTTTTATATTTTTCTGTTCACCAAATGTTCTATAATAAGCATTTAAAAACCAGTCTAAAAAGTCTTAATTTGTAAGATCTAGAGTTGTCTTTTTAATCAAGATGTGACCAAATTCACTCCTACTAACCAATGAGTTAACTGATACATACTTGCTAGCGTTTGGGCCATGTCAACATGTGATAAGTCTGGCCACTGAGCTTACACCTACTATTTTTTGGGCACTTAAAGATACAATACTCTTTAATACAGTCAATGCTCATGACCCACAGGTAGGTGACATGCAGGTTGAGATGTTTTCCCAGTCTCCTTAAAGATGTGCATTGTTCCATATCTTCTGTGACTCAGCACCAGCATATTTTACTGTTAACTGTGCAAAAGGCCAGGGAAAAGAACAAAGCAGGCAAGACTACCTTCCTTGGCCTCATGTGGAGTTTGACCTATGAAACTGAGCTAAGGTATCAACATGGCTCTAACAGACATCACGTTAGAATTGCCAACTCAAGGGAATGTCTATATTCAAGAAAGAACTGACAACTTAAAGTAATAATTCAATCATGTTGACTATGATAGCTTTTCATTACATCTGTGACTTAAAGCTTTGCCCTTTAAGAAATGGAAATAGCCTAAGTCTAAACGAATTTAAGATTAGTCTAAGATGCGTCAATACTTGTTTTAGATGTCTTAGTAGTCTGAGAGCCTATGATTTATAAAGTACATATGTTTTATTTTTCATCTCCACGTAACTCCTTAGTTCAGTGCCTTCATCTACATCTGTACTTACATATACATAGGTTTATTAAAAAAAGAAAGTAGAGTGACAACTCCTGAAGTGTGGTTCTAATTTCTACTTCCTTTCTGTAATGCAGGTTAGGTTTCGGAGCCCCTGTGAGACATAAAACAATTTTTTTCCTTACATTATTATGTAATTTATAGTGTATATAAATAACAATGATGGAACTGTGTTTTCCACTTTTATTCTGATATATTGTGTGAAGGCAAGTTCCAATTGCTTCTCGGTATTTTTTTATTCTCATTTTTTATGAAGGAGGAATAATTACTAACATTACTAACATTTCTCATGGGGGAATCATTTTATGATTGTACACTAATTTTATAACAGGGACGTTTCCTCAACAGTCCCGTCTGAAAGTGAAAAATCAAAATAAAAAAAATGAAAAGAAATAGAAAAAGAAAAAATCCCTCATCTTCATAATTACTTTCTCTAACGTCTATCTTGCTTTTTGGGAAGGCTGGCTTCTGCTGGAGGGGTAAAGGACTCGCCCTGGATTCTATCGGGGTCATGACTCCCTAGACCAATGAAGGACTTTGTATTTGTACAGCAAGTAACAGCTCCCAGCTCGAGCCTCGGGGAAGGGGCTGGTGCCACATCCCCTCAAGGCTTCAGTTTTCCCGTCTGTGAAATGGGACCCTGTCCACCCCTTCTCAAGGGGAGGCTGTGAGGGCTCCACGCGCAGGAAATCCTATCTCACTTGAATAGATATAGAGCTACATAGTTACTACCAGGGGATGTGTAATTGCCAAATCAGCCCTGCTCCACCACTCCCTAGGATCACCCCTCACCGCCTCGGTGCCACCGTGACGCCTCAGCCATGGCCGACCTGGAAAACGACACCGTTTCACCTCCCAGGCCTGCCGCGCCTGCGCGTAACTTTGCGACACGCGCCACCTGGCCCCTGCGCCTGCGCAAAGCCTCACGCTCCCCCACCACCTCAAGCCTCGCTACAAGAGCCAAATGCGCGTGCGCACCGAGGACGCTCTGGAAAGCCGTCAGCTGAGGCGGGGCTGGGAATTGCGGCGTTTTATCTCTGGCGGAGGGGCCGGCAATCTAGGACAAACCTGACTTTGGGGCTGGGGTTGGTGGTAGACGTCGTAGTAATTAATTCTAACGGGCTACTGTTTCTTGAACACTTTTTATACTTATTGGCTTGTTTAGTCTTCACATCCCCCCTTCCTGAAAGGTAGGTGTTTTATCCTCGTTTTAGGTCTGGAGAAGCCGAGGCGCTGAGAGGTCAGTGACTTACCGAAGTCCACAGGTGGCGGGGTCAGGTGCGCAGGACGCGGGAGCCCGAGTGTCTAAGCAGGCGCCCACGCTGCCGCTGGTGCCTGCCGACGCGGGTTCTGATGAACCGAGACCTACAGCTTGAAGTAGCTCCCACCCCTCTTCCCACCCAATAGGGCTAAAGAAAACGATAAAATATTTAAACAAAATCTAGCTCTGAAGTGCAGATGAGGGAGAGTAGGCCTAACAGGAGTCCTTGGGAGCCCAGACTCACATCTGGCCCTGAAGCTTTGCAAAGATGGGGAGGTTTGTAAACCAGCTATAGGAAAGACCAAAGAAATTTGGCTGTAAATTAAGGCATCCTAAAACCCGCCAGGATGTAAGACAAGAGGGAGTCTCATGTTGGGAAAAAGGAAAATAAAACGGAATTCATTAGAAAGGACCTAGGCCAGCCAGCAGAGAAAATCATCAAGCTGTTTCTGGAAATAAAAAATAAAGCTTCTTCTGTTATTTCTCCGAAAGAGATGTAGAGTGATGTTGATAAATGGTATTTTATGTGCAGATGAAAAGCTAAATGAGGCCACACAGCAGCGAGGGTCAAAGACTGCCAATGTTAAAGAGAAGAGGCCTAGCAGAAGGCCAAGACCAGTGGATGCGAGGCCCGAGAAGAAAGGCTAGTGACCTAGCTTAAGAAGAGTGTAATAAAAGGATTTTCCCATTCCTGTGCTTATACTCTCAAGACGCTGAGAAAATGATGCTTTCTAATGTAATAGCTTATCTGAACTTTAAATGTAGGAGGATCCCTCCCCCCCTCAAATATAGGTATGGAAATTTACATGAAATAAATGAATTAAGCAGATGAATCTACAGACTATTCTTATTCCATTCAGCTCAGTTGACTCAGAGGTCTTTAAGATTTAACGGACTTGTTTGGTTAAAACAAAATCACAATTTCAGGAGAGAGTCTGTCAGGATTTAAGTTATTGAGGATGTTTTTCTTTTGAAATGCAAGCCATGGAAAGCCTAGCTCAACCTCAGGAGAAATTGAGCTGTAAATGAGTTTAAGACACAGTTCTAGAACATTCTATCATTGCATTCTTGGAACTTGTTATTTGTAGGTTTTGCTTGATGTATAGTATATAAAAATCAGAAGTTATACAGATCTAGTCTTTTGTAAAGAGAGGAGAGTCTGTTGTGAATATTTGAAATTTTATTCTCTTTTGACATTAAGCTTTGGAACACTCAGATAATCTATACCATGTTAGTATTCCTATACGAGAAAACGGGTAAAACATTATTTAGAAAGCAGAACCAGTAAACCTTATTACAAGCATTAGATGTGGTTAAAAAGTTGATATTAATTCATAATCTGTAATTGTTAAATGTATATGACTTAAATGTTAAAATTTCACATTTTAAGATAGTCTTCTATAATTCCAAACCCATATGCCCAGATTTTTCTTAGCTTCGCAAACCAGAGAAGATAGAATGTGCAAGAGTCAAAGGATAAATATTATAAATATGTATTAGTTATATTACCTAGTTAAAGCCATAATCTGTTAATACAGCTATGGATTTATTTTAAAATTTTAATTGAATATATTACTAATAGTGTAGTTGTTGTGTTTTCCAATGTTGGTAACCTCATTAAAGTTCTTCACTTTCATAGAGTCCAGATTGAGCTGCCAGACGCTGAAATTCTCCTTCAGGGTTAAAAGCTTGTTTCACATCCAAACCTTTACCGTTAAGTGCTAAATATTTGCTGAAAGTTGGTCGAACACGTAACTGCTTAGGAGCCGGAAGAGTTTGGTTTTGACGGACTGAAATAGATCAAACAGAAGTTGATTCGGGAAACATGTTCTAAACAAACGGGTTGTGCTAGGTATTCAATTATCAGACCGGACAAGACAAAAATCAGAACTGTTGGGAAAATCTCTCGCATTTTATACTGTACATTTTTATATTATGCTGAGATTTGTGTTTCTTACTAAATCTTTCTGATTAAGTCCTCTATCACACTTGGGTTGATAGGGTGACATACCTGTAACATCTAATCTTGTGTTACACGTGGTCACTCCAGCTTCGTTAACTGCGGACACAGTGTACCACCCAGCATCTTTCTTGTTTACATCTTTTATCAGTAAAGTAACTCTACCAGCGTTATCATGATATAAACTGGAAAGAAACAATAATAAAAAATTAAAGTATAGGAATTAATTTTCCTGCGAAAGTTTATTTATGATAACTTCTGACCTAGAGCATCAAACTAAGAAAATGAAGCATTTGGAAATTCTGAGGCTAGACCTAGTCAATGCCACATAGCAGTAGTTTTATTGAATTTAACTTCTCCCCACTTCATTTTATATGTTTCATCATTTCCTTGAGCCATCTTTCTTTATTGTTAGTAAGAGGGTAAATCCTCAGTACTTTGTGCCTTATGTTTTTGATTAGTGGAATCTGGGTTAATGAGGTTTTTTATATTTCTCTACATGTCTAGTTTAAAAACTAGACAAAGTGAGATTACAAATGCATGCCATCTATAGTGCATTTCAAGTACAACTGGATTCACTCACATAAACTAGAGTTATGTCTAAAAATACTTATCCTACCTGATTCGATCAGTGTTGAATTGTACCATTTCATTATTTCTTTTCCAGAAAAGCTTTGGTGGAGGTACAGCTGAGATTTGGCATTCTAGCTTCACTGAGTCTCCCTCAAAAACTTTTTTGCTTTGTGGTTTGTAGATAAACATTGGTGCTCTTCTGTGTTCTTTTGCTACATATTAATAAAAAATTCAGGTATTTGAAATATTATAAAAAGAAAATTAAGTCAAGCCAAGGTATTATGATGAAATTTGTATGTTGATATAAAACTTTTTAAAAACACTAACAAGATTGGAAGCTTTATGTTTTAGCATTAGTTTAAACATCATAGAGTACTATTTTGTATTATTATACCATTTAGAGTTCTAGAACAGTAATGTTGCATTGAATTTACAATCATGTTTCATCAAAGAATTTAAGCGATATTCTCATTTATGTCTCTTCTGTAAGGAGGCAGCATGAATGGGGGCAAGACCAGACACCTTAGGTTCAAATTCTCTATTTGCCCCACCAGCATGCCAAATGGGAGAGATTGGTTTAGTTTTTTTGAGGCTCAGTTTATCTATTACAAAATAATTACAGCTAATAGTGACTGCTTTGCCTACCACACAAAATTACTGTGAGGATCAGCTGAGATAATGAAGAAGCATTTCGTGAACTGTAAAATAGTATACAAATGTCAGTAATCATCATTTCTTTAGTTAGCTGGAGGAAGAAAGGAAGTGATATCAAAATACTGTAACCCTAGCTTTTCTGAAGGAGAAATGAAATTGGACAGATGCCTGCCAGTGCCTCTTTCAGCTTTAACATTAATAAAATTTTGGAGCTATTTGCACAAAAAGGATTTACTCGACGTTTCATCACTTGAATTGGGTTTGTTTGATTCCCAGACCACTAGGTTTCCCTTAGACTGAGGCCCATTATTATATCATAGACTAATCTTAAAGGTTTTTCATTGATCTAAGTAGAATACAAACTCAAGGATTTTGTTCATCCTTTAACTTGATCAAGATTTTATATAATCAATAGTAAATTATATCAAAGTATCTCTTCTGCAGTACCATGGCTTAAACCATTACAAATGTAGTATATATGTAAAGCACTTAAATTGTAATATTTCAAAATAGTACATAAGTTTTATAAGAGACTGCCTTACTGAAGACAAATTTGAGACAGGAGTTTAGCCGTACCTGTTTTCTAAAGTAAGTAGGCATTTTTTAAAAAAATAAATAGAGACTAGTTTCCTAGTAAACAGAACATCATCTGAGGTAAAAGTTAACTTTATATCTCAGTTTTAAATTATGTGTGATCATGACAATGCTGTTAAAATAAGAATCAGGTCATTTTAGATGATAGATCGGAGAAGTGATTAGACTAAAGTTTGTCACTTTAAGATCCTTTAGTTACATCTAGAAATGCTTATATAGTTGACTCTTGAACATTGCAGGGCCTTGGGGCATCCCTGCCCCCCGCCTGCCATGCAGGTGAAAATCTGCATAAAACTTTTGACTCCTGAAAAACTCAAATCCTAATATCCTACTCTTAACTGGAAGCTTTAACTGTATTCTTACAATGAAGTAAATTTGAAAAAAAAATGTTATTTAAAAAATCACAAGCAGGGGAAAATAACACAGTAGTACTGTATTATAAAAAAATCTGCATGTAAATGGACATGCACTGTTCAAACATATGTTCACTGAGGGTCAACTGTCTTATTTGGTTTGTCTAAAATTTGCACCGTTTCTTTATTTCCTTTCATGAAAAGCTTTGGTTGTAGGTCTTGTTGAAGTTTCCTTCACAAGTGCTGTCTCTCCCCCTTCCCCCACTCTGTTGCTTTTAGATAAAAATTGGCATTCTCCTGTTGTTTAGACATTGACCTTAAATATGAAGTCCTGTGGGATTTTCTTTTTTAACACTTGCTTTTTTTTTTTTTTTTTTTTAAATACTGCTGGATTTTAAGGAACTCTTGAAGATCCCTCTGAAGGCTTACCCAGGACATCCAGCTGTACAGTAAAGGTGGCTTCTCCTGCTCTGTTTTTGGCCACACATGCATAGGCCCCTGCATCTGAAGCTCTGACCACTTCAAAAATGAGTGAATGGAAACCCTTTTCAGACACTATCATTTTGTGAAAGTCATCTGATTGAACTGGTCTTCCATTCAGATACCAGGACACATCAGGAGCTGGCAGTCCGCTTACCTAGGAAGGAAGACCCAAGAAGGAGATGACAGAATTTTAAATTATATCATCACTGGTACCTATTTGTCCATTTACAACTTTTAACAATTCTAGTATCTGAGTGGGTTTTGATTCAAAATGCAAAGCAAGAGCTTAAAAAGGTGTTTGTTCTCAACAGTGTTTTAACGAAACAGTAGAAATTAAAACTCTTGAAATCAATATAGTATTTTTAGACTACATGAAACCACATCCAGCTCTTTCGTATGCACCATCAGGCCCCTTACTCACTTAATATAGTTAGAACATTAATTTATGTTATATAGGTTTCCCCAAGAAATATGAAGTGGTAAGACTTTTTTGGATAATGATGACTGCAGTTGACATGTGATGCTTGCTGATTTAATGGATCACTTTACCAAAGTAGAGTGCTCTTGGCTTTAATTCTGGCATCTAAGTTCCATTTTTGTTAAGTGTTTTCATATAAACCTTAGCATTTAAATCCATACACTGACTTTTCGTTCACAAGGAATCCAGAAAAACATAAGAAAAAGATCTCCAAAATGAGAATAATAAAAATGTAGGCCTTTTTAAAGATTACTTCTAGCATGAAGATCTCTTCTAGGCTAGGTGAGCAGGTTGGCTTGAATTTCTTAATGGAGAAGAATTAAAGAGCCATTCTGCTTTAGAATCCTATTGGTTTGATAGCTTGACTTATGTAGAGTATTTATTAGCAGGTAGGCACTATTGTGAGTACATTATGTCTGTTTACTCAGTTAATCCTCATAACAACCTTTTGAGGTACATTTGTTACTCTGCCATACAGATGAGACAGATGCACAGGAAGGTTAAGTGACTTATGTAAGGTTATGTAGCTGGGAAGTGGCAGAGCCAGGATTCAAACCCAGGTAAGCTTGGTTCCAGAATTTTTGTTCTTATCCGCTATACGTGCTGCTTGTTACGGTGTGTAGCAGGTTATGAAGAGGAAGAGGACACTTTTCAAAACAGTATCTTATTGCTAATTTTCCTCCAAGATTTTTGAACTCTTACTTTGAAGTCCATTCTGCAGAATCTTCCTTCTTCAATTGACATGTTCTCTGGCACTTGAATGAAACGAGGTGGGTAAAATTTTTCCTGGATTGCATCCTCATCATTTACACCTCCCCTTGAGGATGATCTGCTTCTACAAAAATATTTTAATAATCAGTGTACAGGAAAGTTGTCTTTGTTCTTCCTTTTATACAAAGATAGTTCAGCCATCGTATTGGAATCCCCAGAGTCTTTATTATTTAATGTGCCAGTGTAAACAATAGAGAGAGGCCTTAGGACTGTATTTAGCGATGGCATGTTTGAAGAGTGTTAGAAATGGTAGCAATTTAGGAAGATCTGGTACAAATTATATATCTTTATTTTTTTTATGTAATACTACAAACTGATGAAGAAACTAATCTGTTAAAATGGAGAGTACCCCCCATGGACAATCTTATCGTGTGCAATGATTTGGTAATTAGAATTGGGTTTTGATTGTCATGAGATACTTGCTTAACACGGACGTGTGGTCCTGGCTTATTTGACCAAAACATATTAAAAACTTCTGAGATGGTTCTGATAATTAACAGATAAAAGAAAAAATTTTAAGTTTATTTTGAGAGAGACAGAGACAGTGTGAGTGGGGTAGGGTCAGATAGGGAGAGAGAGAATCCTAAGCAGGCTCTGTGCCCCAAGTGCAGAGCCCAACGCAAGGCTTGAACTCATGAAACTGCGGGATCATGACCTGAGCTGAAACCAAGAGTCGGACACTTAACTGACTGAGCCACCCAGGCATCCCTAACAGATGAAAATTTTGATCATCCTCTCGGACATTAGAAAAGTCACATTGTTTTTTATAAAAGGTATGTAGAAGGCTTGAAGTCTTCATAAATAATACAGTTTTAAGCTGAAAATACTTTTGGTAGCAAAATATAGTTCTTTAAAAATAAAAAAAATTTTTTTACCTTACTTGTGATGTAGGAACGTGCAGTCGTGTGTGTTCTAGGCTGTGCTGCTTGAAATTAAAACAAGGTGAGGATGTTAACGTGGTTATTAGCTTGAAGCAGAATTAAGTAGTCATAGTTGAAACAAACATTTCTATGTTGGCTTTATTTGTACAGTTATGGTTAATTCCATATACAGTAGATCCTGAACAACACAGGTTTGAACTGCATAGGTTGACTTATATGTGGGTTTTTTTTTTTAAAGATTAAATATACTTCAGTACTTTAAATGTATTTTCTCAGCATTTTTTCTCTAGCTTATTTTATTGTAAGAATATAGTACATAAAGCATATTGTATACAAAATCTATGTTAATTTACTTATCAAGTAAGGTTTCTGGTCAACAGGCTTTTAAGTAGTTATTGGAGAGTCCTAAGGTACATGTGGATTTGAGCTCTGTGGGGCGGTCAGCACCCCTAACTCCTGTGTTGTTCAAGGGCTAACTGTATTAAGTACTGAAAATATATAGTGCACTGACTTTCTCATACTCTACCAAGAAATCCCCAGAATTAAAAGGACTATTTAACAGTTACAGTACATGAGAATTGGCTAGACTTTGAATTCAGGGTGGTTTCTTTTTTCATATGACTACTTTACAACAAAGGGAGATGTGTTCCCCTCGTGTATTTGAAATGAGAGCACATGGTACAGATTGTCCTTTAGTAAAACAGGAATAGACATGAAGTCACTTGTGTTGGCAGTAGATACAAGGTGTCATGCCTACTGCTCCAAAGTGCACCAACAGCAGTAAACACATACTAGACTGGAAAATGCTTCTCTTTTTAGCTCATGGCATAAAATCATGATGGACACCATGGAAGATATGTGTAGAGCTATGAGAAGGTTTGAAAACAACATTAATTACTTCCTGCGTAATAAAAGTTTGTTTCATTTAAGCAAACATCTTTTAGGATTTATATCTGAGTACTAGAAAGTTATTTCCATTTGAGAATAAAACGAGAGATTGATGGAAATCATAATTAATTGATCAGATACTTAGAACTTATTTTGTGTATTTCACTGTGCTTGGCACAGCAGAGGAGATGAGTGAAAAATATATCCCTGTCCAAATATCTGAAAAACACCTATGATTTGAGTATATATTATGTATTTCAGTATAAATATGTTTAATGTATTTGGTCACTTAAAAATAAAATTCTTACAACTCTGACAGTTTTTGGCTAGTCTTAAGGTTCTCTATGCTGAATGTCAAAAGAACAATTCACTTATCAGATGAACTAATTTTTTGGTAAAAAGTAAAAAGAATTTAATTAAACCCAAAATACCCAAATTAAGTTTTTTGCTTTTTCATACTGTAATGACTTAAATATATATATATATACATATTCAGAGATATAATATTTCAGTTTTATATAACTTGATAACATTTTTGATTATTAGAATGTTTGAAGTATACACAGAAATCTAAGATTTATCTTTTCTGATTTCATGATACGTTTTGCTGCTATCTCTTTTTCTTGGTACTGTCACCTTCATTTTAATGTTGTTAAAGAATGAATGAGAAAAATAATACATCCTTGTCCTCGAAATCATACACTGTGAATTTATAAGGTAAGCCATCAATGTAACATTGCTCTGAGTTATTTCTACTAATAGAGGTAGGTTTGTGTCTTATTCTTGCTGTAATCTGTACCAGTCCAGAGTCCAACACATAGTAGGTGCTCCGTGTAAATTAATTAATTGAATGAATGTATGAACTGTTCATTAGCCAAAAAGATATTTAAGTTCTTTTTTCAGTTTCTACTTATTTGCACGGTTAGACCTGCTCTATCCTTTTTAGTAGGTCTCATTGCATTTAACAGTACCAAAAATCCTATTTTCAGCTTCCAGTATTTAGGAGACTGGAGTCTTAGGTACCCAGTCTCATCCCTTTGGTGCCCAGTTTCTTGTGAACTTCTTGGGAAGAGATGAGAGGTAAGACAGCAGTAACAGTTCAGTCTGGCTCTCCAACTGAATATTTATTTTTAGGGTTACATTTATGTGTTAGAATGAAGTTGATCAGGAACAAGCCTGTGGGATATTCACTGTATGCCTTCCATAAAGTTTATATGTTTGTGGAAAGGATCTTTTTGTCAATCTTAGAGCCATTACTCAAGGCTTTTTAAAGTTGTTGTTGCCTGTTTTATTTTTAATAAGCATTTTTGAATACAGAAACAAAGGGAATTGGATATTGCATTGGTTCCACAATTTTAAAACGTTGAAATGATTAGCAGCTTATTTTGAGAAAAGGTTATAATTACTTTGTTTAGGGTTTTAACTTCTGTTAAACTTATAACTCATAGATTCTCTATCCATGCGGACAGTGGAAGAAGAATCCTATGTGGAATGGACCCCTAAATGTCCAGGTGCAGAGTGACACTGTTAGCCCTCTGGTGTTTTGACTTCGTGACATTTCATATGCAGATATTAGAACACCAGAAAATGGAGAAAAATTTAAATTTCTTTCTACACTTTGACTCATCATGGCCTCTCCTTTTTTATGTAATGGAGCATGGAAGTGATTGACTTTTGCTTCAAATGATATTTTTAAGCATTTGGAAAAACAGACATTTAAAAATGACACAAAGGAAAAATACTCCAGTTAGGTAAAGATTATTTCAGTTTACCTGTGGTGAATCTTGTGCCTCACTGTCATTTTGAGCTTGAAACACAGCAGCTGCATTCTGTGGTCCTAACAATCTGCGAGCCATCTTCTCCTCGTATGTTAATCGCTTTAAAGAAATCAATCATTAAGGAGAGAGTAATGAGATTTAATAAAAGTTTTTGTGCACCTTTACCTTAAAACTACCCAGAATTCTACCAAGGAAGTATAATTCTGTCTTTTGAATTAGAGCTATAGACTATGCTTTAAAACTTTTTTTCATTCAAAGCATTTCCCTTCAATTCTAGTGCCACTTTCCTCATCTGTAATGTTCACTTCTGTTTTCTTCTTGTGCCTAGGAAAGGTAGACATAATCACCCTTAAGTAAGGCTCTCCCAAGTAAAGGGAAATTCTTCACGTTTTTTGTCCTGCATGTTGCCATTGATTCCATCTTTGAATATACAACTGAATATCCCCACACTGAGAAATAACTTTTATTAAATGGACACTGAATATTTGATTTAATTTCTGGTTGAAAGCATTGCATCTGATACGTTAGATGTATTTGGACTGAAAACTTCTAGTACTGTTTCAAAGAGAAGTGATTAATACAGTGGGTACAGTAAGAGTTCTCTCATAAATATCATGACTGTCCATCAGTAGTATACACCAAGAAGAAGTCAAGGTGACTGACAGTGTCTCCTATTGGTTATTTGGTCATCAGACATATTTTATGAGAGAGTAATGCTTAAAATGGAAAATCTTCAGATTTATTTTTCTTTTTTTGCTTCATTTGTTTTTACATTGTTTTAAATTCTTTTGCCTCCTTCTTTTACTACTGAAAACCACGAGGTGATTTCATGCAGAGTATTTGGTATTGTATCCAAATATTCCCTCCTTTTAGATAATCCTATCCCTTGCAGATTGTATGGACAAAGACCTGTGAGACAGAAAGACAGATTTTACAGTTTAGTCGGCTTTTTATACAAAAGAGACATTTTGCTTACTTGATTTCCATTATGAAGAAGGCTATCCTTGCATTTTAGCTTTCTCTCCAAATCTTGAATCAGAGCTTCTTTTGATCCTTGTATTTCATGGTCAGGAGTCCTTGGTGTAGGTTTATTAGCATTTGCACTTTGGGATGGTTTAGCATTTACAGGTTGGCCAACTGAGGGTTGTTGATAGCTTTAAAAAGAGATAAGTTTTCTTTGAAGTTTTTATTTATTTAGGTAACCTCCACACTGTGTGGGACTTAAACTTAGAACCCTGAGATCAAGAGTTATATGCTCTTCTGACTGAGTCAGCCACGCACCCCAGAAAAAAAGATTTTTAAAACAGATCTTCAAAGTACAATACGGTACTAAAATAGACTTGACCTCATTTTGTCAGTTGCTTTTAGATAGTTCAATCTACCACCACTTAGTACTGGTAGTATTCATATTATTAAAAACACCAATTTCCTAATTATAGTCAAGAAGGATTTAATAAGAATTATTACCAGTTTTTTTTTTGTCTTGCCAAATTAAAATTTAGTGGCAAGAGAACAAATTATATTAGGCATAAGGAGGATGTTCTTCCTTGAAGATCTGCCCTATGGAAGTGAGGGTAAATCTAGTTATTAGCAGCTTGTGAGCCCTTACAGTCCTATAATTGAATTTGGTAAATTTGATTTATGGGTAGATACTGTACTCATCTCCCTGTGATTTCATGTTGATAGTTTGAAATTGGTGGTGGTGGGAGTATCCCCACCAGAGAAGTAGGTAAATACCACAAATTATGGCTCCTTTCTCCAGAGCTGTAAAACATTCTCTAGTGTAATCATTGACATTTAGTAAATACTCTTTTGCTTTGAATGGAGTGTACACTTGTCATAGTCTCTGGCTTTCCTATTAATTTCCAATTCCTATTAATTTCCTATTTTACAAATTCAAGTATAACAAATAGCTTTTACAGTAACGATGGTTTCTTCAACATTGCTAAAGTGATATATAGAGAAAGAAAGGAATGATTAGTGAAGGAAGGAGAAAGAAATGTAACCTGAATGAAAAGGGGTCCTGCAGATGTGCTTTTATATCTGTTCAATGTGGAAAAACTGGCCACTGTTTATCATAATAAACATTCTCCAGTTATCAAGATGAGGCACCCTGGGTGTTCTCTGACCTGTTCCTGTTCAGGTATCTTCAGAGGTTATTAATAAGAACTTATAAGCTAAGTGGTAATGTATCTTCTCCAAGAGGAGCCAGAGTTTTAATTCTTGCAGGCTTTGAGGACTTGGTCAGTAATCTCTAGATTGTAAACATACTCAAGTAAAAGAAAAGATGGATTATTACTCATCTTTTTAATGTTTATTTTCACTAACACAGAGTCTGGGTATAGATAATACTTTATCACTTGAATGAATGAATGTTTTTCATTGATTCAAGGTGCACTGTATTGAAAGTTGATGGTGTACATTTCTCCTCCTTACATTCCAAGTCTTCAGAGTTGTTTACATTTAATGCTTAACTAAAAGTCTGATTTGTTCAGTTAAGTAAATAGCCAAATGAAATGTTTAAATAAATAGTTGTGTTTTCTATTTTTGTTTTTGTTTTATAAAGTAGGCTTCATGTTCAGTATGGAGCCCAACATCGAGCTTGAACTCACAACCCTGAGATCAGACCTGAGCTGAGACCCAGAATAGGAACCCTGTTTTTTTGCTTTTTAAAGATTGAATTCTCACGTCAAAGTGGTAAAATTCCTTTCGTGTTCAAAATCTCCTATTTTTCTAACTATATGGAGCTATAATAGCCTTTTTTTTAAATGTTAGCCTACCATCTTTATAAAAGTCACATGCTTGTCAGAGTTAGAATTAAATAATTTTGTTTTTAGGCTGTCACAATATAATTCAGTCTGAGAAATCCTGAAGGATTATCAAAACTGAGCCTGAGAATCACTGATGTGTGTGTGACCTAGTCACTTCACTGAATACCCCTATCTGATAGTTTAGATGGCCTAAATGTTAAGACTAGATATCTGTTCATATTTATAAGCTCCTATTCTTGCACTCTGCTTTATAGGTCTTTTTTTTTCTCTATCATTAATCACCCAAATCCTCCTTAATTTTGTTATAGGTCATAAAAATGAATCACGAAGCAGGTAAGGCACACTTGCTGAATGTCACACAGCAAGCTTTTTGAATGGACTAATTAGAATTAGAGTTCTCCTCAATTTCCACTCTATGGTTTGATCAACTGAATGAAAGATTTCCTACAGATGAAGAGCTAAATAAAGCTTTCAAAGCAATCTAGGTCAGAATCCAAGGGATTATTTTCGAAGGCAGGGCAAACCTAAGCCCACCATAACAATGAGGGAGTTGTGCACATATGTTCAAAGGGCCAGAGCTTTCCACCCTGTGCAGCTGGACACTGAATGGGTATCAGGTAGCTGTGGGAAGATTAAAAGAGTTATCTATGGTTGCTGCAAATGGAACAGCTAAAGCTCTATCTTTGATCTCGGTTTGGAGACCTATGCTTTATTTCTCATCCTCCATTTTTGCCTTTCTCTCTCAGTTCTGTGTAGAGAGCTAAGGACATGGTTGTGGTTCAGTAATAATTCATTTGGTAGCTCTCTTGTCTGAACAGGTATTTCGAATAGGACTGAAAGACTTGACTAAGAAAAATTGAGTCAGAAAACATTATATTAGATTTAAAAATGCTTCATGTAGGAAATTTGAAAAATAATGGAAAGCTAGAGGGAAAATGATCATCTGGCTAGATTGTAACCAAGAAAAACCTACATTGTGTGATAATGGGTATAATGGGAATTTTGGAGGGAAGACAGCTTAAAGTCTTCTTCTTCAAAAAAAAAATTAGGTCAAACCTATGAGAATGCTGTTTTTGTAGATGAAAAACAGTTGACTATCAGCCATTTCAAATGGGTCAACCTGTTATCTATAGGATTCTAAGAAATGTTTCTGACTTTCCTCATTTTTATTTTTTTTTAATGTTGAATTCTTTACAGGTTGAATTGCTGTAGTCCATTCAACTTAGCTTCCAAAATTGTTACCAATAATAGTAATCTCTAGAAAAATTAGCCTTTGGGGGAATACTGAGAGAAATTATCAAGAATCTAAGCAAAATTTTTTATAGGCCTACAACAAAACATATTCTCCCAGGCAAATTTTCAGATGCCTCTGATTTGATTATCTGATGTTTTAGCCAGCCAAGGGAGAGGAAAACTGATAGCTCTCGGTTTGCATAAGCACAGAGTATTCAGTTCATGTTTTAAAAAAAGCACAACCACTGTGTCCTTATTCATATCAGGTTTTCCTAGGATAGTTTTAGTCTTTGGAAGTAGTGCATGCTTGCATAAGGATCCAGGTATTCTTTTCTTTATTTAGACCAGACAATCAGCTCAACCAATTTGAACAATGTTTTGTTTTTTTTTTTTAACTACCAAAGGAAACCATAAGGTCATTTATCTAGTCAAGCCTTTCTTCTAATCATAGCAAGGAAAATTCATATACTTCACTGCTTGAATCCCAGGTTTTCATTAAACAAAAAAAAATTTTTTTTAAAGCCAAGTGGATGTTCAGGATCAGAGGGGAAAATGGATAGGAAGAAAAGACTAGGACCGAGAAATAATTTAATAGCCTCTGCTTAGGTGAGGAAATCCTATCTGAGGAAGAGCAGACAGGTGCTCTTCATCTCAGCTGAGCCCAGAATGAGAGCAATTAAATTTATAGCATGAGGACCTTAACTTAGAACTGGGAGAATAGTTTACTGTTCTTGGGCATATTAGATATCATTTTTTGAAGATGGAAAATTAAAGGTAAGTAATTATATGGGGTAATAGGTGATTTGGGTTTAGCATAGTCTGGACACTGGAGAGTGGGGCAGATGATCTCTTGCTGCTAGCACCATGGTTCAGGATGTTTTAGGAGAATTATGAAAGAGACCTTGAGGTTTCATTGCCTTTTAAAATACTGAATAGTGAACTAGAGCATACTCCCCCACATTCCTCAGATACAAACTCCGTGTATATGCAGTACCCTTATATATAAAATTTCACTTACTTGATGTCCACATTGGAAGGAGTTTTACTGCTACTATAATCAGACTGTGATGGTAGTATGGAGCTGAGGAAGCTGGCTGGGGACTGGTTATAGGTGGCTGTAAGCCTTTGGCCTGGGTTGGAGCCAGCATATTGCTGGGTAGAAGCAGGGAAAGCAGAGGAAGACATGGTGATGTGAGAGCTCACTGTTGAGGAGGCAGAAAATCTTTGCTCTGTGCATTGGCGGGGCTGGATGGTAATGGAAGACTGTTTGGTCTGACTAGAGTAGCTGGAGGTTTCCGGTCCGGGAGGCAGTAGTCTGGAGCCACATGGGTTTTGGGATTGAATGAAGTGTTTTGGACGTTCATAGTTAAACATGCTTAGCTGGTATATGGAAGATGAAGGCAATTTATTACTATAATGATTTGTTCCTTGAGGGGTGGGGTCCTGAATTTGGGGTGGCAAGCCTGGAATCACAGAAGGTCTCAAGGAATCTGAAGCAATCGTGGTCTGCCCCTCCTTGTTGAGATCCTGGGAGTACTGTGCTCCTGTCTTTGATGGAGTAGCCTCTTGAAGAATATTGTTCCTTCAAAAGGAGAAAATGATTCAGTTATAATATTTGCATAAAAAACAGTACAGTTTAACATTAAGAGCGTATATGCTGGTTTTTTTTTTTTTTTTGAGGGGGCTTAAATGCTTTCAAGGTCACCTCAAGGTGGACCTGGCTTCTAGACTTCCTTTATCTTTGTACAAATGACTTTTCTCCTGAGAACCAAAAAAAAAAAAAAAAAAAAAAGGATTCGTTAATGTTGGTTTGCCTCTGGGTGATGCTTAAAGCATGTCCAGGGGCTTCAAGATACAGGAACACAAAGTTTGAATTTGGTAAGTGGCGATTTATGAAAATTTCTGTGATGCTGCTCAATGTGATAATTTTCTGGATTTAATATTAGCTTTTGCCTAGAGTGTATAATTTCATTAACCACAGAGATTTAATTATTTAGATTATTAGCAGTTAAATATCTAACTTGTCAACTTCCATTCAGTCTGAATTCTTCCCATTGCTCATGAAAACCAATGAGCAGCTCTTCTGATACACCAGTTAGTGAATGTCCTGGTGATATGTGATGATGAATGATGTCTTGGTAGATCAAGGGGGAACAATATACTTTTTTCATAAGGAATGGTAAATGTGCATATTTGTTCCTTTACCCTTTGGCAATTTCATAAAGTAGAGGGAACATGTATAATCACTGTTATCAGCTTTGAATGTATTTTTTTTTAGCTTTCAGTGTACTGCCTCTTTTTCTCCCTTTGATTCGAAATTGACCATAGTATCAAACTAGAAGGTAATTAAGGAGTATGTCTGTCTTTGTGTGTGTATGTATTACTGACTACATTCCAGAGCCATATATAAATTTTTTATTATTTTTAGATTATACTATCTAGTTACTGGTGTTGATATTCTCTTAATTATTTAGTTTTACTTTTCATTGTTTTTACCTATTTCATATGTATTTTAGACTAATTTTGAAATTGTTTTAGCTTTTCTCTTTTTCTTTTGAAATGGCAGACAAGAATGTACAGAAGGAAGTAAGGCAATATGAAACTAGTCTATACCTTACCAAAAAGGTAAGGTCTCTTACTTGGCTCTCCATCGATTCTTCTGACTTCCTATAATGGATCCCCATTTTTCCTTAGATGAATCATTTGCCCCTGAAATCAACCTCGAAGGGTCGTATTTGCCTCTGATTTCTTTCATTAGTATGGTAAATCTAATAACCAGAACTATATACAGACTTTACACACATAGACTAGCCTGATGAATTGTGGCATTGATTCTGTCTTTATTTAAAATACCACATAATTTAGTTCAAAATACATTTAGTTTTACGTAGTATAAGGCAACTCTGATAGTTGCCTTATAGTGGTAAATCAAACTATTAACTGATACCAAACTGTCATCATTGAAATTAAATCTTAAACTTGTTTAATTTCCTAGCTTGAAGAATATATCATTTTTAATGAAAAATTTCAGATGAAATAACTTCATCCAAAGACTGTGTAGTTTAGAATTAAATTAAAACTAGCAGTTTTAGGGGCACCTGGGTGGCTCAGTCAGTTGTATCTGACTCTTGATTTCAGGTCAGGTCATGATCTCATGGTTCATCAATTTGAACCCCACTTTGGGCTCTGCATTAATAGTGCAGGGCCTGTTTGGGGTTCTCTCTCTCTACCCGTGCCCTTCTTGTGCGTGTGCACATAATATGCGCACGTGCATGTGTGTCCTCTCTCTCAAATAAAAAAACTAAAAACCAAAAAAACCTAGCAGTTTTAGGAAAGACAAAGGCAACTCAACAGACAAGAGAAAGATTCTGTTGAAAAAGAACACTTAAAAAGCCTTAATTTCAAGTTTATGAATGCAAGCATGTTCAACTAGAGTGCATTTTAGTAATTAACTATATTAGGCCTTTAAACTGTTGGAGGAAAACATCCAAAAGGAGGCTTTAATTAGATCTTCTCAAAAAAGGACTCTATTTGAAGGCAAGTAGTTTTGTAGTTATGGGCTTATTCATTCCATTGCAGAATTGAATCCAAATTTAGATCTTAAATTCCTTTTTAGGAAGGCAAATTATTCAGATTCATTTCAAATGGCAAGGGATAAACTGTGTAACAAATAGCCAGTAGATATTTTCCAGAAAGTTCCCTGTTTTTCTTTACATATATTTTTAAAATATCACCAGTCTTGTACATTTTTGGTATTGGGCTTCATAGTTAACAATTACTGTTATTTTTCAAAGCTCAGTTAAAATTTTTTCTTTCAGAAGTTTCCTTTTGCTCATGTCTCAACAGAATTTTATAGAGATGTTCAAATAGCTAACTGAAAAGCTTCATGTTTGTAATTGCTGTTCAACAGTTTAATTCTATAAGAGATTCTCTTACATGACAGTATCATTTTATTCCAAGTGATGTTAAATAAATTTCAAAGATGTTATTAGTAAAATACTATGCAGTCACCTATTTTAAAAATCCTAACTAGAGATAGAGTATAGACTGGCGCAAAAAACTAACTGAGGATATTTTAAAGCTCTCGGACATCACCACAGTTATAATCAGACCAAGTATCCTTTTTCAAGGAAAAATGATGATCTAAAAATATTGACACACAACTGCCTTTCCTTGTACTATCCTTTCTATAATACCTTCCAGTTTCAATGGAATGAATAGGCTACTTCCTTATTAAATAGTTGTATGATAACATTATAATGTTGTGACTTTCAGACTTTTTATGTGATGATCATCTTTGTACACATTTCTCTGATTTGGACAAAAAACCAAAACCCAAACCCAAAACTGTAGCAGAAATAAAGATGGGACTTACCCGTCGTTCCAGAGGGTGCCAGCTGGGTTTAACCCACTATTGAAGGGAAGGAAGAGGCATCCCCTTCCCTCACAGACTAATCTAGTGGCTCTGTGCTTAGTATTATAGCACCAGTGACTTTTATCAGCTGCCAAACAGTGACATCTGATGTGCTTGCCTGTCCATCTACCTATGCTGGCGTGTCAAAGTAAGAGTCCACAATCTAAACAATATCTCAGATGTCTTAGTGATATTTAAGGAGTGGGATTACATGAGCTTCTCTTGCAGGCCTCTTTATTTTAAATGTGAATTTTGACTGTGAACTTTAGCAAGTTCATGCAGGAGGAAGAGCAATGAATTGGTAAATGGAAAAAACTATAAAGCAAACTCAATTTCTTTATTGGGGTGGGGGCTTTGAATGTTCCCTGTTTGAGAAAGAAGGACTAAAAGGGAAGCCATATCCTAAGACTGATGTCCTATCCAGTAAAAATTCTCCAGAAATAAAACCAGTGATGGATGGGCTCCAAACTGATTCGTACTGGATTAAACTGAAGGCTTCCCATCCTCCTTGCCAAATAGAAGCAGGGGTGGAGCCGAGTTCAAGCAGTTTGTTTCAAGAGACAGGGTGTGGTCTGGGTAAAAGCAAGAGAGCTAGCCATGGTGACTTGTCACTGGGAAGGTGGGGAGGTGGAGAAAAATTATTTGGTTTCTTAGCAAGTTTTCTGACTTTGTAAGGCATATGCGTTACATTGCGAACATTGACCTTGTTCTTTTATTCTTAAAAGAATAAAGTTTTGACACATTAAGAAATTACCAAATAAATAGGTGAGGGCTTTATGCCATCAACTTTCATTTCTTCATCTTCCGTAACTCCTAATAGTTATATAGTTTCCTTTGTCTTTTCACTGAGGAAGCTGTGTTCATATTTAGGTTTCCATTTTTGTTCAGGGGAAGTAAATAATTACAGAGGAAGAAGCCTTCAAATCAACAACAGAACTGGTAAAGAGGAGTAGGTGACATGAGGATCAGGTCAATTTAGTGGACTTATCCCCATTTAGTTGGTTTCCATTATGGTATGTTTCTATATCTATATATCTATATTACCCTCCCTCAGGGGTGCTGTAATCTTGATTTAATTACCATGTACATTAAAGGTCCAACCAATAGATGTTTGAATGCATATGAGCCATGTAAAATTCTTCACAGCTGACCATGTAGGTGTATATTCCTTTGGTGTTTAGATAACGTTTGATAATTGCTTCCTGGGCACATAACCATTACTTAGTGGAAAAGGCGTACTAGACTGGATGAGTAGGTGTTTGCCTACCAAGCCTTATTTCAGGAATTTCCCAAAACATTTCTCTACATTGCTCACTGATATTTCAGATTCCATTAATAGGCACAAAGCCTTTTAATTCCAAGTAGGGAGACTTAAAATGTAAATGTAGGTGACAATAAAAGCAGCAAGAATAACCAACAAGTATGGCATTTACTATTTCTAGAGAACAGGATTGAATTAGGGCAAGGAAGAAGAGATGCTAGATTTGAGGTCTCTTAATACCTAAAAGTTTAAGATGTATCCTATCAGCCAAGTAGGAAAGATGCCCAGGACAAAGTATAGAGTCCCTCATATCACCTAGGGCAGATTCTAAACCACATAGCACCGGAAGAATTTTAGTCCCATTTACTTTTTATCCTTTACACTTTATCTCTTTTTTCCCCTCCTAGGCTTTTTATAATTTTGTAAGATTTTATTTGGTTGTAGTGTAGTAGCTCCATGGTATATCTAGGCTAGGCTAAGTTTTTCCCTATAGTCAGGGGCTCCCAGGCAGATTTTGGAAAGGTAAGGGAGGTCTTTGATGGCTCTGTACTTAGAAGTTAATGGTCTATATTTAATAATCTTTTAGGAATCTTTTCTATTTTTCTTAATTCTTGGTTTGCTTTTTTGGAATGGTATTTTATGTTTCCTCACAAATATGGCTATTTGAATGGCTTAGTTGCTTATTTGAGAAAAATTGTCCTAAAACTGGAATAATCAGTAAGATGTCAGGTGAGTGAACTATATTCCAACCTGTCCCCAAAGACAACTTTTTCTTTCTTTAAGTTATCAGCAACGGCCTTTGGTGGATTATTCTAGTGCCTTACAATATGTAGGCAACTTCCCATTGTCTCACCAAACCATTGAGGGAATTCTTTCTTTCCCATCATCACTGGAAGGGTGGCTTAGCTGTTTAGCTTTCACTCATTTTTCCCTTCTTTGTGTACACTCTTGTTGTTTTTTAAAATGTAAAGTATTTATTCTATTGTAGAATGGTGCTGTGAGTTTTGTCTAAAGTCAGAGGTTAGATGTAGCTAATTTCTGCTGTATCAACTGAGAAGTCAAATACTACACTGAGGGTGAAAGGAAGAACACTTCATTTATTTTCAGGTTATGCATAGTTCACTATGATTACTGAAGTTCCATCCCACTGTAGCACTTATAATTTGATATCTCCTTTTGAGCACTTGATTCTGTTTTCTGTTCTTTTCAAGTGAGAAATAATAATGGACATTCCACTAGGTTTGGAGTCCAACAGTAAAAATGCTAACATTTATTTGGTTAGTGTCCTATAACTTTGTAAACACATTAACCTTCGTATTATCTATTTTGAAGACCTGAGTGTGAGTGCCCAGTCTACCAAATACTTGCTGTGTAACCTGAGACAAGTGGCTTAAACTCTCTGAGCTTTAATAATTAACTGAAAAGCAAAGATAGTATCTGTTTTACTAACATAATCAGAAGGTTGCTGAGAGACTCGGCAACAGGAAATCCTATAATGGACTATTGCATGATATAATATATCTCCTCAACCAAGTTAAATGTTTACTGAGGGAAGGACTATTGATAACATTTTAATCTTGCCTGGGACAATGTGGCTCAAAGTTGACATTCAGTAAAAACTTGTTAACTTTTATGGAACTTTTGTTGGATAATTTTTCCCACAGATGGTTTTATTAATTGGAAAAGGTGGTACTCTTCTTTGAAAAGTACTATATTATAAACTCAATGTCCTTGTAAGTCTTAAAGGTTCCCTGCTAAACACATGAACTCCTGGAGAAATGTTGTAGGTATCTGTATTGGCTGTCTTTCCGAGGGAAGTCTCACACAGAAACTGACAAACACACCTAGGATGTGCTTAATAAATGTTTGTTGAATAAATTGCAGTCTTTTGTCCCACACACCCATTCTTCTTTGACCTCATGAGAATCCGTATCTATAAGGGCAGCTACTCTCCAGGCACAAGTAGAGATCCCAGAAGCTAAAGGTATTCCAGGAGACCAACTGAGAAATCAGTCATAGGTTATTATTGCAGATACATTGATCCTAAGAAAAAACTACGCAGTGAAGTAATAGCTATTATTTAATGAATTCCTACTATATGCTACACATATGTTGTTGCAGGTCTGTTAATCTCCAAGTTCAAATTCTTTCCTTTCCTGTCTTCATTGTAGGCAACACTTGGAGAAGTACCTATTTCAAAGTTCTAAAAGCCTGAGGAAGCAGCCCTCAACAATATCAGCCAGTCATCTACAATTTTAATCCTTTGTAGAATGGGGTGCTTCATGTATTTGAACTCTGATTCCTTTTTTTTCTAACATGATACATTTTTCACCTAAAAACCCAAATACTACTCAAGAAATCTTTTCTTAAAAGAGATTCCAGTATCTTTTATATTGTAATTAACATGCTACGTTTAGTTACACTGGAAAATTGTCAAGAATGTTCACTTTTTAAGTTTTATTTAAAGTGTTTAACCTAAATTTAAAGGTAACTTTAGGTTGGTAAAATATTTAATGGACTACGTTAGATATTGGTAAAACATAATTTTAAATGACTTTTAAGTATCAAGTTTTAGTTTTTTTTTTGTTTTTGTTTTTGTTTTTTTAGTCACTGTTTTGGTTTGAGGTGTGTTTTTGGATTTTGGAGATAGTGGATTGTGTTTTAAACATAGCGTGCTTGGCAAATTCACCTACTGAGTCACTTACACAGTTGCCTTTTAAATGCAAGGACAATTCTGTTTGTATTCTAAGACAACAGGAAGAAACTTATATCACAAAGTGTTTTATGTATTTATATTGAGACAAGACCCTGAGTTCTTTTGGAGAAAATATTGTACTTTTTAAAATTCTTGTGCCATTTCAACATTAATTTTTTTAAAGAAGTCTCTGTAATAAACTCTTAAATGTGTATCTAAGCGCATGATTTACTATTTCAGCCCTGGTGAAATATACAATGGAGGGCAGGGGAGAAATGACAGTTAAGTGATTCATCACAAATGCAAGCTCCCTCAGGGCAAAAACTTTGTCATCTTCAGTGTTGCATCTGCAGGACCAAGAGCATTTGTTGAATGAGTGAGTGTTAGGTCTGTTGGCCCTTACCATTGTGGTTGTAGTTCAGTAGAATTTTCACTGCAGAAATCCTCCTTTGGAACCTGGATCTCATGTTCATTGTGACTGGATGGTTCAGGAATAGTTGAAATAATGTTTATTGGGGTGTCATCTACATCTTTGTCCCTTGTGTAGCTGTCACTGCTCCAAGGAAAGGAGGCCAGTTCTGAAGAAAGTTTCCTCACGGGTAACTTTGGAGAACTCTCTGGTTTCTCCGCTTCTCCTTCTGAAAAATATAATTATTCACCAACTCACATAGAAACAGAATTTTCCTCCTGGGTCATGGCTGAATTGGAGCAGGGCCATCCTGAAGAGCAATTACCTGGGGAAACGAAGAGTCTTGCTTTTGAGACTGCAGTCCCAGCCTCGTTTTCTGCAATGCACTTGAATTCTCCAGAGTCTTCAGGAAATGCTTCTGTGATAATCAAGGTGCACACTTCCTCTGGAAAGGCAAGAGATTCAACTTGACCAGAGTTTTGAGACTCCAAGTTAATCACCATATAGGATGTCAGGGAGAATAGGTACTAGGAATAAACAGCATATTTCTGAATTTTTAAAAAATCCATCTGATTAGACTTTTTGTCTTTCAGTGGGTTGCTGATAATAAATCTTAAAAATATAGCCTAGAGTAATCCCAGCACAGTCTCTATCACCTGTCCTGTCACTCTGACACATCTTTTTACTATACTGGGAGTTTCTTGAAAGCAAGCGTCACACTTTATTCCCTGACTTCTAAATTTCTGGAGCTTTAGTGTTTAGCATGAAGGTCCTATAGAAAGATTTTTTTCTGAATTGACCTAAAAATTATCCTTGCCAGGATAGTTCGACCTACTGTTGTTAGTACAGTGATGGCCACTGTGTGATAGGCACTACTTTACTTCTTGGATAGTCAACAGTTTGGGTGTTTGATGGCAGGACGTCTTCGCAGTGCTGAGCTCATTAGTCACAAATGAGAGGATGAATACACACTCTGTGATGGCAGGGACCTACTCAGCGCCAAGAATGGAACCTGACTGTCATCTGTACTATGTTGAGTGAATGAATAGATGAATAAATAAACTGATAAATCCCAATTATCTTTCTGCTTTTGCTGTGTCAGCTCAAGGGTTGGTTTAGGGTAGCCTCGAAACTGCTCATGAAGGCAAAAGTGATCTAGGAGACAGAGTCTTCTGATGGAAATTTTGATTTAATCATTTTATTATCAAGATGTTGAAGAATTGTGCTTACCGGGAATAGATGATAAACAAGCTTCTGAAAGAAAAATGAGAGTAAAGAGAGAATTTAAGTGATAGTTAATTTAGTTGGGAGAAGGTGGCATGTTACATGAGAAATAACTTGAATAAAGCAAATGGAAGGTTGACTGTAATTTGGAATCACAGGCTATAAATTCTGTAGAAACCCAGAAAAGGTACATAATGAAATGAACACTTGGCAGGATAGTAGAGGAACTGTGTTTTTGTCCTGTTCTACCATTGAATTGCTCTGTGATTTTGTGAAAATTACTTCTGTGGGCCTTAATTCTTCATCTCTTATCCCTTCTCTGAATGGGAACCATTACTGAGCCATTAATCCTCTAGTGGTCTCTTTTTCTCAAGAAAACTTCTGTCTTTAATCTTGCTAATTAAAATGAATATTACATTATAAGCATACTGTAGTATTGTAGAAAAATACCCAAAGATTAATAGTTTTCTCCGGGTGATGAGAATATGAGTAATTTAAAATTTCTTCTTTAGGCTAGTATCAAGTTGTATAATAGAGATTTTCCTTCCTGAATGTGATGTGCAAATGTTCGGTTGTTCTGAGTTAACATTTAAATGAATGTATTTTCTTCAGTTGATGCAAGAAACATTTTGGGCTTGAACCCTGGCTTGCAGCATTGATTAGCTTTGTAACCTTGGGCAAGGCATTTAGTATTTCTGAATTTCACTTTTCTTATAAAATGGAGATGATAATGCATACTTCAAAATGTTGATATGAGGATTAAATGAAAGGTTGCATATGAAGTATAAACTCAGTGTTTGGCATGAGGTAGGTCATCATACTTGTTACTCTTCCCTAAATTATTTGGTAAGAAACTTAAAAAAGTATTTAGGAAGCTATGCATCATTATTAATTTATTTTACTCTTAAAAGATGTTTATTCTCACATTTTTTCCCTGTTTGTATACCAAGAACTAAGTCAGAAGATACTTAATTTATGAAAACAAACCAGTCTTTTCACAGCCATTAAAACTGTAGTTTCACACACACACACACACACACACACACACACACAAAATGAACAAAAAAAACCCCTGCTATCTTTTCTTTTTTGATGGTTTTGTTGAAGAATCACTTGGATTTGAAATAATAATTGTTTAACAATAGAAATTCTTGAGTCCGTAACAAACCAGCTATTAAACTTTAAAACGTGAATTAGATTTCAAGGTTAACTGAAATAAAAAGCAAATCAAAAAGCTTATTATAATACTTCTCCTCAGAATCTGGAAGTCCTCAGAGTCTGCTATCTCCTCTTTCTCTCTGTACCAGTGAATATGAACTGTGGTTATTGCCCGGACGCGGCATTCAAATACGACAGACTGACCACTGGTTGTAGAGACGTCTTGAAGATGCTGAAGAACAAACAGAATTCACAGAGTGGAAGAAACTCTTTCACCAGTGCAATGATTTGGGATGCCTACTGTAGTAAGTATGCTTTTTGTCATAGTTATTGACAACTGACTGTCCTTTAATCAAAACAAGGAGTTGCTGGGATGCTTTTGTACTTTATAGTGTGCATGACGGTCACAAAGAAGTTATTTTTATCTTAATTTCATAGAGAAAGTTATTTACTTCCCTAAGAGCCATTTTTCAAAATGGGGAACCAGTTAGTTGGAAACTCTTCCCTTTGTTGTATTATTTTTTTGAGTTCATGTATAGTCATAGATTTAAGCTTTATTACTGGTCAGGTATACTCTGGTTTCTCTTCAGATCATATAAATATTTTGCCTTTTATTTCTGGTCAGGTAGTATGGGCAGCATTTGCAATTTGTTAAGGATTCTGAATCATGAGTTAGAGGACTTGGACCAAAATCTCAACTCTGCCATTACCTGGTTGATGCTAATTGTAGGAACTTGGAAATTTTTTTTTTTTTAAGATTTTATTTTTAAGTCATCTCTCTACCCAACACGAGGCTCGGACTGATAACCTCAAGATCAAGAGTTGTGTGCTCTGACTGAGCCAGCCAGGTGCCCCTGAAGAACTTGGAAGCTATTTAAAAAAATTTTTTTAATGTTTGTTTATTTTTGAGAGAGAGAGAAACCGAGGCCGAGCCCAAGTTGGGGAGGGGCAGAGAGAGAGGGAGACAGAATCCAAAGCAGGCTCGAGGCTCCAAGCTCTGAGCTGTCAGCACAGAGCCTGATGCGGGGATTGAACCCATGAATTGTGAGATCATGACCTGAGCCTAAGTCACACGCTTAACTGACTGAGCCACTCAGGAGCCCCAGAACTTGGAAAGTCTTAATCTCTGTGGAATTCATGTTCTTTATCTGTGAAATAAGGCTAGCAAAATGCTCAGCCTTTGTTGAGGTTTTGAGGCTTATTTAAGATAAATAACCTGAAAACCTTCTTTAAAAAGTGCCGGGTTCAGGGCGCCTGCGGGGCTCAGTCAGTTAAGGGGCTGGCTTCAGCTCAAGTCATGATCTCACTGGTCGTGGGTTTGAGCTCTGTATCAGGCTCTGTGCTGACAGCTAGCTCAGAGCCGGCTTCTGATTCTGTGTCTTCCTCTCTGACCCTTTCCCAGTCACACTCCGTGTCTCTCTCTCTCAAAATTTAATAAATGTTAAAAAATAAAAAAAAAGAGTGCTGGTTTATACTGTTATATAAAAAGTGTATAAAAATAAGTGGTTTGATCTTGCAATGCATACATGAATGGCATACATGAATGGGTGGCATTTGTGTAAATATCCACCTTAAATCCTGATTCCCCTCCTCTCCTGGTTTCAGCTCTAGAATCCTCTAGAATCTAGTATTACATTTCAGATTATAACTCCAGAGAGGGAGTATCTGAGGTCCTTCTGTCAGGTGAGACACACTGACCACCAGCTCAGCCCTGGAGGCCTGATGTCCAGGGCAGTATTATCACAGGGAAGGAATGCAGTAGGAAACTTGTAGAAATAATAAACATATATTGCAGGCAGCCTCTGCTGCAAGCAGGCTTCCAGAATCTATAGTAGTGCTCCTTATTCTTTTTTTTTTAAGTTTATTTATTTATTTTGAGAGAGAGAGAGCGAGAGAGAGAGAGCACACATGCATATGAGTTAGGGAGGGTCAGAGAGGAGAGAGAGATCCCAAGAAATCTCTATGTTGTCCGTCTCATGACTGTGAGATCATGACTTGAGCCGAATTTGAGAGTCAGATGCTTAACTCCCTGAGCTACCCAGGCACCCCCTGCCTTATTCTTTAAAAAAAAATTTTATTTACATTATTTATTATTGAGAGACAGAGAGAAACAGAGCATGAATGGGGGAGGGGCAGAGAGAAAAGGAGACACAGAATCAGAAGCAGGCTCCAGGCTCTGAGCTGTCAGGACAGAGCTTGACGCAGGGCCCGAACCCATGAACCAATGAGATCATGACCTGAGCCGAAGTTGGTCGAAGTCAGTCACGTAACCGACTGAGCCACTCAGGTGCCTTATTCTTAATGAATAAGAATTCTTAATGAATGTTTCCTGTGGCTTTCATACTATATTTGGTACACGTTAAGTCTCTGCCCTGTTTCCTGTTTGAGCCAGCAAAAAGCAGTGGTTCCATTTCTGTCAGTTTTGGAAACTGGGGTGCAGTGAGCCTAGTGACTTCAACTTTACTTTGGTTTGGCCTTTTTGATTGAATCTTGCTATTTCTAGTAGATGATACAGGAGCCTTCTTAATCCTGATCTCTCACTCTTTTTCAAGCAGGAAATAGACATTGCTTTACTTATTGACTTCTTCAAAAGGGCATCTTTTGGCTAGTTCGGAGAATCAGATAAACCATGAGGTTAGGTAGAGAATCGTCTACTTGGAGAGGATAGTCTAAGCATTGCCCTCCAGAGTTGGAGATTGACCTAGACCAGAAGTCTAAAGAGTATAGGATAAACCCTCAGTTGCTCTGTGACACTGAACAATAATTTCTCCCCTTCTGGTACTCACTTGTCACATACATAAAACAGTAATTTCTGAGCTTCTTAGTGTCCCCTTTTCCTTCTTCTTACTGCTTTGATAATACCTACACTGTATCTGTAAAATCTTAATTTCACCATGCAGTATGGATGGGTTACCTTGGTGAACACAGGGGCTGCAACCCAGGTTGACCCGGACAGGCTGCTGCAGGGACTCAGCATCTGGTTCAAGAAATAGAAGAGACGCTATCATCGGTACTGTCAAGGTCCTGAAACAGGTGCATTGTGGCCATGGACTGACTGAATGAGTTTTTTTTTTTAATGTTTTATTTATTTTTGAGAGAGAGACCGCATGAGCAGGGGAGGATTAGGGAGAGAGGGAGACACAGAATTTGAAGCAAGCTCCAGGCTCTGAGCTACCAGCACAGAACCCGATGCGGGGCTCGAACCCACAAACTGTGAGATCATGACCTGAGCTGAAGTCGGATGCTTAACTGACTGAGCCACCCAGGGGCCCCAGACTGAACCAGTTTTACCTGCTATCAACCACACCCCAGATTTTTTCTTTGAAAAGGATAAAACTTCTAATTTAAATGTCATTTGGGACATCTGTTGCTGTGCCACCTTTGTGCCAACATTCCATCAACAGAAATATAACACTGGGCAATTACATTTGGGGAATGAGTTCTGGCCATTATGTAAAGACTGTATGTAAAAGGCATAAATAACTTGTAAGTTTTACTGACCAGGTTTTTTTTTCTTCCTCCTCTATACACTTGCTCTTGTCTTCTTTTTGAAGCTTTGGTAAAGGCATCTCCCTGCCCGCCTCCCCTCTTTTTTTTTTTTTTTCAATTAAAAGGGAATTCATTCCATAGATAGTTGGAATACTCTTTTACGGGACTGAGCTCCTAGAAACCAACTGTCTCTTATGGTCTGGCACATAGACAAATGGCCGACCCACAGAACTGCCGTGGAGTTATTTCTGAGACCCATGGATTTCTTGTTCTTTTTTGAGGTTATGCAGCTGGAGGCTCTCCTCATGTATACTTTTCAAGAAAGTTGCATTAATTCCTCTTTCTCTGCACCTGCGTCTCCATTACTGGGACCCCTCAGAAGGCTTTTAAAACTGAACATACCCTTTGGGGGGTCCATATGCAGTGGTTGAACTAAGGTAGAATAACTTGGTTTGGTGTTGGAGGTTTCATTAACCAGGGAACTGATGGTTAAAGAAACTCTGTAATTTTCTTTATCCTGTTGTAGAAACAAAACCAAACACAGTCCAGTGAAAGAAAGATTAGAGGTAGCTTTGATAGAAATGCTTCACTGTATTCATTTGAATGTATCACATTTTTACTTTAATCCTTATTTTTTCTTTTGATTTGCATTTTCAATCTTTGCTTTTTTCTTTTCAATTAGTAGATTATGCCTCTTAATAGTTTGGCTTTAAATTTCCTTTGTCTTGGTCTGATAATCAGTGAGCTGTTACCAAACACTTGAATTATGCAGAAGATATAATTTATAAAGCAAATAATCATGTTAAAGTTTGTTTGGGAAAGTCTAGGAGTGTTTTTGGTGTATTTATTTAAAACATTTTTTTAATGTTTTATTTATTTTTGGTATGTATAAAGAGACAGCACTTGAGTTGGGGAGGGACAGAGAGAAAGGGAGACACAGAATCTGAAACAGGCTCCAGTTTCCAAGGTGTCAGCACAGAGCCTGATGAAGGCCTTGAACCCATGAACTTGGAGATGATGACCTGAGCTGAAGTCAGATGCTTAACCAATAGAGCCACCCAGGTGCCCCTGGTGTATTTTTTTAAAGTAGAATTTCCCTATATGCCTATCACAAGGAATGTACATTCTGTAACTACTCTGACATTTCTATAGCATATTCCAAGCACAATCACAGAGAGAAATGTTTTTTTCCCCCCTCTTCCCTTGTAAGAAAGAGAAAAAAGAAATTCTGTCTGGATCTCACTGGAATTTAATGAAATTTAATTCAACTGTATTGTATTCAAACCAAGACCAGCAAATTAGTTATAGGTGGTAGGTCAACCCAGAACATCTGAATTCTTGACTAAGCAACTTTAATATTAGCCACTTTAATATTTTTAGTTTTAAAAATTCAGATGTTTACCTTTACAGAGCTATAGCAGTTGCTCCCAGAAGAGGTACTGAGTCACTTCCCCAAAATAACATTTCAGAGGCAGATGTTTGTGTCTGTGAATATGTGTTTTGGTCCAAAGTCTTCAGCATATTTATTATAATAAGAAGTCATTTGAAGCACATTAAAGGGGGTTGTCAATGTTCATGTTATCTTGATGAGTAAGTACTTAATAGAGAAATGTATCTCGGTTCTTAGTATCAATAACAGGCTTCTGTGCTAGTACTTTGGTTTTCCTCATAGGTACTGCAAGTTTTAGTATTGATTATATTTCCTCTTTGTTAGCTCTTTGAAAGTCTAGTGGTCATTTCATAGCTAGTAATTCAACAGAGATTAGAGTCAGGATCTCTTAAATTTGTAACCTGATATTTTTTCCCCTGCTCTATGATGATTTATTTACCCAAAGCAATATTTTTGATCACATGACCCCACAAAGAATTTTTATGTTATTTCCAGATGGAAGAGATATACAAACTAGCCTGAATAACAAAATATTATAATTTTCAGAAAGCCATTGGTTTATGGAAGTAGAATATTTGAAATTGTAACTATTCCAGAAAACCCAGACTCTAAGGCAATGCTTTAAAATTAAAAAAAATGTTTATTTATGTATTTATTTTTGTTAAAATGTTTTTACATTTATTCACTTTTGAGAGACAGAGACAAATGGGGATGAGCAGGGGGAGGATAGAGAGAGAGGGAGACACAGAATCTGAAACAGGCTCCAGGCTCTGAGCTTTCAGCACAGAGCCCAATGTGGGGCTCAAATTCAAAAACTGAGAGATCGTGACCTGAGCTGAAGTTGGACACCCAACCAACTGAGCCACCAGACGCTCCTAAAGTTTATTTATTTTTGAGAGAGAGAGAGAGAGCGCACAAGTGAGTGAGCGGGGGGGTGGGGGGGGTGTTGGTGGGGAGGCAGAGAGAGAAGGAGACACAGAATCCAAAGGAGGCTCCAAGCTCTGAGCCATCAGCACAGAGCCTGATGTGGGACTCAAACCCATGAGCTGTGAGATCATGACCTGAGCTGAACTTGGATGCTTAACTGACTGAGCCACCCAGGTGCCCCTATACTACAGTGCTTTAATGAAAAAAAAAAATTAGTTCCCACTTAAAAAAATCTTTTATATATAGTGTTTGATGCCATCCATTAGGGTAAGATTAATCTCCTTTTAATTTAATACATAATTTCATAATTCTTAGTGGCTTTTTAAGTCTTAAAAAGTCCCTTATCATCTTGAAGTTTTATAACTAAAATTTTGGTGATATAAAATATTTGCTAGGGGTGCCTGGGTGGCTTAGTTGATCAAATGACCTACTTATTTTATAAATTATAAGATTAAAAAATCTGTGCACTTGAGATGCCTTTTTCTTTTAAAGGGTAGTTGGCTTTTTCTTTTCTTTTTTAAACATTTATTTATTTTTGAGAGAGAGCAGAGGAGGGGCAGAGTTGTTGGGGGGAAAGGGGGCCTGGGGAGAATCCCAAGCAGGATCAGCATCTTCTCTGCAGAGCCTGACACAGGGCTTGAACTCACTAACTGAGAGTTCATGATCTGAACTGAAATCAAGAGTAGGACGCTTCACTGACTGAGCCATGCAAGTGGCCCAGTTTTTTTTTTTATTTTCAAAGAACACATAGAATTATAATTCAATAGTTCAGAAGAAGATGGGTTCAGTTCTGTGAGTGTGCATGTGCTAAAGGAATTGCAAACATGCGCAGATTATCTTTATGTGCAAAATTGGTCACAGAGTCTGTGTCTAAAGACTCTCTAAACAGGGTAGACTCAAACCTTGAAGTGTTGCCTAGATTATTTGACTTGGATCATTTTTGTAATGAGTGAAAACTTCACAAACACCTCAGCTTTTGAACTGTTGAGTACTTTCTGAGGTATCCTATGCCAAGACCCCAGAAACAACACCAAGGAATTTAGAGTTCGCTGTCACAATGAAAGTGTATGAACAGATCAGTCATGCAGAAGATATATAATAGTAATATAGAAACTATGAACAAATTAACAGTGCTCAGAAGCCTTAATGTTATAGGCATTAGATACTCCCTGTGACCTCACAGAACAGCACATAATCAATCACCCATTAGGCTGTTAGGGGAAAGGGGAGAAAAGAAAGTTAGGGAGAGGGAGGAAGGCAAATCATGAGAGATCCTTGAATACTGAAAACAAACTGAGGGCTGAAGAGGGAGGGGGAAGGGGGATGGGGGGTGACGGTCATGGAGGAGGGCACTTGTGGGGTAGAGCACTGGGTGTTATATGGAAACCAACTTGGCAATAAACTATTAAAAAAAAAAAAAAGTACTATGACCAAAGGAGAAAGAAGCTTGACCGGTCTGAGAAAACTTCATGCCCAGAATAGACCTTCAACAGAACTTAGAAGGATGTTAAAATTGGAAAATGTGAAGTGCGTAGGTATGTGAGTTGGGATGGGAGTTTGTAGTGGTGGGGTGAATACTTGTCGGGGGTGGGTAGAAAAAGGAAATAAATAAGTCGGGAACATTAAACGTGTTCCAGATACTGTGCTTCTCTCTTTCTGTCACTTGTGGAGAAAGCATTCCATAGCCATTCAATGGTGAGGAACACTCTGGGATCACATTGCCTGGATTTACTATTTATTAAGCATATTAGGCTTCTCTCTCAGCCTCATGTTTCCCATTCTTTAAAATAGGAACAATAATAGCATTTATTTCTAGGGTTGTTTTGAGGTTTAAAAGAAGTACTTAATGCACACATGTGCCACATATCAAGCAGTCAATAAATGTTAGCTGATATTATTATTGTGATAGTGATTGTTATGTATAGACACAGGTAAAGTTCTGCCTTTCCTTAGAGGTTTCTTATTTACTCTCCTTGATTTCCTTCTCTTGTGAACTTAAAAACCTCTTTCATACCCTTTTGTTTTTAGTTATTTGCTATTGTGTGCTTTCATTTGGAAGCTCCTTAAGATACTAAAGATGTTTTCAAATGTCTCCCCTCCTCAAAGTATTTAGCTCACTGTTGAACAGATAGTAGGTGTGGCACTGATTGATTTCATAGAAAAATGCATAGGGAGATGCTGTTAGTATCTTAGGAGGTAGGCAGTGTTTGTGCTGTTACCTTCAGCAATAAAAGAAATAATAAGGAATAGAAGCCACTCCTTCTCTTCTGATACTGGCAGTAAGTCCTTCTACCACACCAGCCATCCTAGGTGGAGATAACCAATCACCAGTCATTGCAAATCAAGAAAAAATGTGGGAAATCTTGCCTATCATTTTCAAAAAATAAAACTGTGGGCCAGAGGGGTTGTATTATTTGCTCAAGGTCATGCAGTCTCTTGGTACAGGAGTCAGGATTAGAATACAAATCTTCTGTTTCCTAGTGCAATCCATATACACCTCTAGCAAATAGATTCTGATTAACAGATGAATGTAAAACTGTAGATATTCCTCTCAGTAGTTGGGACTGTAGTGATTTAAAAAAAATCAGGATCCATTGTATTTATGGCTCTAAACTCAGTGGGTAATGGAACAGCCCTTTTACTTTCTATGTAAGCTCCATGAAGTCAGAGACTTAGTCTGTTTTGTTCACTCTTGTATCCCTATTGCCTAGAATAGTGCAATTGGCTGGTACTTCAACTGAGAATGTTTGTGTGGCTTCTAGAGACTCTGACCTTTGAGTGTTAGACCCTGGAGAGAAACTCTGTATACATCAGGGACACTCTGGTTGTGGCACGAAGATAAAAATGAAATGCTTCCCCTCATGGGAAGGGAGGGATCAAGTGAGAGAGTGTGTATGAAACTTTTGGAACTTCTTGGAAAAACATGCCTTATAATTAAATATAAGGTCAGTTGGTTCAAGAGGCTAGAGTTTCCTCTAAGCCCCTTGGCATATCTCATAGGAGAAGCTAGAAAATATCAATAGAATAGTCTTGGTGGTGGATGGGATTTAGGTTTTTGCCCAGCTTGAAATTGTCCAATGTCCCTATGGAAATAAGAACAAAAATCTAGTCCTCATGAAGGAAAGGTGACACTGCCTCCTAATATTCCAGATGCTTCCTGTTATAAGCAGGAACAATCACACTTCCTGGGCAAGGCACCAGACAGCCCATGCTGTCACTAAATCCACAGAGTGAGGAGGCCTGGCAGGACCTCTCTCCTGTCTCTAATCTTGCAGCCAGTGAAAGGAGATGGTGATAGCTAATGCAACCAAGAAGTACCCCACATCTTACTTTGGGGTATGCCACTGGTTAGCATGAATTAAACAATCTGTGTCTGAAGATCATATTGAAAGTATTAAAAATATAGAGAGGGCCAGATAATTTGGGAGAGGGAGTGCTAATTCAGGACTGAGAAAATCTAGATTTTGATTCTAGGTCAGTCAGTAAGTTATATGACCTTGGTTGGGCAAGACCTTTTGGGGTCTTGGTCCCTAAGATTTCTTTTTCAATATTTTTAAATTCTCAGGGCCTGATTGTACTTTAAAATCTTTGATTTCTGTAATTATCTGAGCAGGTGAAATTCCATCAGAGGATAAGAGAAAGAAAGATACACACTGGACCTAAAAGCAGAGGTGGTCAGCACTTAGGCTACTCCAGAACCCAGAGGTCTGAAAGATGAGCTGAGCTTTCGAAATTACGTAAACGGTTAAAAATGTCACTTATTTATGAAAGCAAACCTTTCAGAACTCATTTGGTTAAGTGATGAATAGAAACTGTATGTGAGATCACTACCTTTCCCCTACTTCTAGAAAAGGAAGAATTTTTAAAAGAAAGCTTGTTTTAAAATATTGAGTTCTCTTGCTAAAGTTACTGTAGTCTTTGCACTCAATTCTCATGTATTTTCCTCTAGGGGATAAAAAAGGAGGGTTTCAAAGAGGGGAAAAAACCCCAAACAACCCTTTGCTTGACTGCTGTGAAATAATGCCACATTCCGGAGTATTGAAGTGAAAATGTGGGTTCTAAATACGAGGGGGTCCTACACGCAACTTGTCCTGAAGAGTTCCTTCTTGATTTTAGGTAGCACTCGGAATGTCCTTGAGAGAAAAAATAGCTAGGGATTTTACTTTCGTGATGAGTTATGCTAGCAGGCTTCATGGCTCACGTAAATGGTAACCTTTGCTGAGTGTAACCCTAGCTCTTTGTAAAGGGAACAGAATTAGACTCCACCAAATGAAGAGTCCAAGAGCTTGGCAATCTTGCCCTGGAAAGATGTCAAGATACATAGAGATCACACAAATGAACAATGCTGATGCCCTTATAACATTGTCTGAGTATCTGGGATGTCTGCAGAGTTATACCAGCTTCATGGATATAATAAAGTGCAGCAGTCCGAAAAGTAGAACATTTAAGCTGTGTAACAGTGAACAACTGAAGAATCTGATAGTAGCTCCATTAGGCAAAAATTGGGGAAAGAGAAGTGATGTAAGGCAGATTAGCAATATACAATGCTTCAGATGTCCTTTTTTTTTAATGTTTATTTTTGAGAGAGAGAGAGAGACAGCGTTAGCAGGGAAGGGTCAGAGAGAGAGGGAGGGTCAGAGAGAGGGGGGAGACAGCCTCCAGGCTCTGAGCTGGCTGTCAGCACAGAGCCCGATGTGGAGCTCGAACCCACGAACTGTGAGATCATGACCTGAGCCGAAGCCAGACACTCAACCGACTGAGCCACCCAGGCCCCCCAACTTCAGATTTCTTAAAATGCCACATTATAGTGAGGAAATTTAGTGAAAATTCACATAGTAAGCTTAATGTTAGTGCATTCTTCTTAAGTCGTACTCATTTGACTTGATGGAGACGTTTATTGTGCTGTTCCAATATATTCTAGTTTGCTTATTTTATGATTCACAGTTTATTTTAAATGTTTATCTCTTGCTTGATAACAAGTCCCGTACTAAATAACCTATATTTGCAGAAAGCGAATTAATTTGTCCACAAAGCACCAGATACCATGGATGACACAGAGCAAGAGGAGGAAAGAAGTACCTGAGTTCAGTTAGAAAAGGAGTTGTGAGTTATGTATATGTGTGATGATTTCTACCACTTTTTAAAAAAGTGTATTTATTTATTTTGAGAGGGAGCAGAGGAGGGGCAAAGAGAGAGGGAGAATCTCAAGCAAGCTTCTTGCGGTTGGCACAGAGCTCAACATGGGGCTCAAACCTGTGAGAACATGACCTGAGCCAAAACCAAGAGTTTGATGCTTAGCTGATTGAGCCACCCAGGTGCCCCTGATTTTTATCACTTTTTGAACAAGGACACAGCCTCTACTCTCTGTGGTCCACTGGTGCCCTGCAGAAATGAGTAGATTTGGCTTGTGAACGTACTCAGGTTTTAAGAGAAGATGGTGTTTGACACTGAGTATTTTGATGGTGGTTTTGGAAAGTTCTTAAGAAAGTTGTAGTACATAGGAAGTTGTACAAATGAACCTTATCATTTCTTCCCCAGTTTATCTAGATCATTCTCTAGCAATAGTGGGTTTTTGTTTTTCCAGATATATTTATGCTTTACCATACTACCTTCATGCTTGGCTTTGTCTTTCCATTTTTTGTTCTTTCTGTCCTGCTTTTTCAGAAAGAAAAAAAAAATGAAATCATCTGTTTTTATTTTCAACACATTAAACTAATGTCAAGGGTGGTGAGCTGTTGTTTTCTAGAGAACTAGAGGTTTTACTTGACATTAGTTAATGTTTTGCTCTTCCCCATAGTTTATCAAAATTCTTGGTTTTATACAAACCAAAAAAGGAGATCTGTATTAAAGAGATTAGCAGTCATGTCTCTTTATGTTCATATAAAATATTCACTGTCCTCATTCTCATGGTTTTTCAGTAACTAGATGGTGTTTTGATGTACAACTACTAAGTCTATGCAGTTATTTAATTTTTATTTTTTATGATTTTTTTGGGAGTATAGTTGACATATGTTGCATTAGTTTCAGGTGTAAAACATAGTGATTCATCCATTTAAAATCTTTTTGTGTTATACTATTCTCTTCATAAGTGTTGCTGCTGTCTGTCACCATATGATGCTATTAGAATATCACTATTAGATTTCTTATGATGTGCCTTTTATTTCCATGACTTATGTAATTTATAACGGAAAACCTCTATCTTCCATTCCATCCGTTTTGCCTATCTCCTCACCAACCCCCTTCTCTCTGGAAGCTGCCAGTTCTCTATATTTGTAGGTCTGATTCTTTTTTTTGTGTGTATTCATTTGTTTTGGTTTTTAGATTATATGTATGGGTATTTGTCGTTCTCAGTTTGACTTATTTCACATAGCATAATATGCCTCTAGATCAATGTTGTCACACATGGCAAGATCTCATCCTTTTTTATGGCTGCGTAATATTGTGTGTGTGTGTGTGTGTGTGTGTGTGTGTGTGTGTGTGTGTGTACACTATATCTTTTTTATCCATTTGTCTTTCTACAAAGCTATTTTATTTTTTAAATTATTATAATTTTTAATGTTTATTTATTTTTGAGAGAGAGAGTGGCAGAGTGCAAGTGGGGGAGGAGGAGAGAAGAGGAGACACAGAATCTGAAGCAGGCTCTAGGCTCCAGGTTGTCAGCACAGAGCCTGATGCAGGGCTTGAATTCATGAACCATGAAATCATAACCTGAGCTGAAGTCGCCTGTTTAACTGACTGAGCCACCCAGGTGCCCCGTTGCACAGCTGTTTAAAAAGATAACTGCTACCTTCTAAGTAGCATACAGATTTCTGCTTGGCTATCTCTGTGTTTCAGTCTTTACTGTACTGATTTTCCTGTTGTCAAGATCCACGTTGTGCATGGCCTTTCTCAGAATGCTTCTCCAACAAAAGATAAGATGCCTGATCATGAGTAGTAATGTCTCTACTTCGTCTCCCTGGTGTTGAGATTCTAGTGGGTTTGGAAAAAACTGGAGCATATCTTGAAACTCTTGCTGACTAAGGGGCTCTTCTGAGGTGTATGGTCTTTGTTTTGTGATGTGTTGTTTTAGGTCGGGAATCGGAGAAACATTAGCTAGGCAGTTCATTTCTAGTCCATGTGTTGTCCATTGGGGCAGCTAGGCCTAGAATGTACATTTTTCCAGGATAATTTCCTTACTAACATGTTTGGCACCTTGGTGCTGCTTGGGGTCTATCTTTTTGTTTGTCTTTTTCTCTCTCCACCTGGAATCTCATTCTCCAGGGCCTCTTCCTGTGGCTTGTGTTTTTTGCATGATGGTGGCCCTAGGGTAGTTGGATTTCTCACCTGGAGGCATAAGGCTCTAAGAGAAAGTGTTCCAGTAATATTCTTTCTCTTTTTTTTGAGAGAGAGAGGGTGACAGAGAGTGAGAGAACATGCATCAGCACGAGCACGTGTGGGGCAGAGGGAGAGTGAGAGAATCTTAAGCAGGTTCCATGCCTAGCACGAGGAGCCCAACTCACAGCTTGATTTTAAGACCCTGAAATCATGACCTGAGCCAAAATGAAGAGTTGGATGCTTACCCAACTGAGCCACCCAGATGGCCCTGTTCTTTGCCTTTTGAAGGAAAACTTCTCTCACTCTGTTTTGTTGTGATTTCTTGGACCCTCAGTTATGGCTATATAGGTCTTAAATGGCTATATAGGTCTTATATGGCTATACAGGTCTATATATATATAGATCCTATCAGTATAGGATCTAGTTGTCAAAGACCCAATTTATAGATGTCTTATAAAAAATTCTGGTCTTATGGCTCAAATAGTAAGATAAACAGATGTTTAGTTTGAATTATGTAGCAAGCTACTTTTTACCTAGTTTTTGTTAGAGAGTTTTTGAATTTAGCTTATGATTGGGTTTGGTAGATTTTTTTTTTCTTACTTGAGCATAAAATATTGAAATTGAACCAGCCCTGGGGCAGAGGAGCAGTGGCAGAGGCCTAGACTCTAGGTGAATAATCTGCACTATTTTCTGTTTTCATCCTCCAGCCCTGGCAGTGACTGTGCTGATGAGGGATGTTGGGAGAGAAGTTGCCTAGAGGTAGCTGTCTTGGAAGCAGTCAGCCACCTTCAATCCAGCTTTTGGTATACCTGGCCAACTGATGAAAGTTCATATTTTATAAGCTCTCTCCACCTCTTTTGTCGCTTACTCTCTAGAACCCTTTCCCGTAGTTAGAGACTTTTCTTCCTTTAGATTGGGCCCTCCAAAGCTATCACTTCCCCAAGCCCACATCACAACTTACCTGTTTTATATATATTAGTCCTCTGATAAAATGGTTCAAAGATACCAATTTCTCCATGAATGCATTCTGGCCTTTCTTTTATCTTTGAACAGTAAGAGCCATTACTTTAGCCCAGATGACACCTTCTGCAGTGGTAGCACTCTGAGGTAGATAAGCCATCTTGGAGGTGAGGGAGATTACATTCCTCCTAATATCTTTCACATCCTGCTAAGTTCAGAAGAGACTAATATTTTACCCTCAAACTTTTATTTCCTTTGATATTTTACCTAACATAGAGGATATTTGTTCTTTTTGATGCCACTGGCTTGAGTATATAAGTTTTTATGTTATAAAGTCATGCCTGATTTTTAAAAGAGGCCATTCCATTTCTATTTGCCCTACACACACGTAGAGTTATTGCCAAGAAGAATACTTTGTGCACAGGACAGCTAAGACCACATACTGTCCTCAGTTGGGAGTCAGGTTACCTACCCCATGGACAGTGGCATGTGCTAGAGCTATGTGTAACTAGGAGAGTTCCAGAGAGGAGAATCTGTAGCATTAAGCAGACTTTGCAAATTAAAAAAAAAAAGACCATGTACAATCCGTTCTGAGCTTTGATTTTTAACAACTGTAAAATAAGATTAATACCCAGGCACTGCATTAACCAACTTATATGCTTTTCATTATTCATTCTTCGCAAAACCCCGAGATGTATAGATATTATTACTCTTATTTTACAAATGAGGAAACATAAACTTAAACAGGTTATACAAATTGCCCAAAGTCACATTGTTAGTAAGTGGTAGAGCCAGGAATAAAATCCACATAGTCCATATTTAGGGCAGAGAGCTCTTAACCTCTTTTATGAGACATATACTTCCCTGAACTGCATATTTCTTGGGAAATCAGAAGAAAGGATACTTAGGTTCTGAGGGAAAGCCTGAAGTTTGACTTTATAACTAGCTTTTGGGTTCAGGAAGGACCTTATAAGGATGAATAGAAGTGTCCACTAATAATCTCATACACAGGACATTGTGTCAAAAACTTAACTCTGACAGTGGTCTCTGTTTATTGCTTAGATGTATAAGAAAATATATGATGTGTTGAAATAAATTGAACTGGACTGTGTGCAAAAAGCTATTTGCAAAATGTGGGAGAGATATGTGGTAACAGTAATGATTCCATTTTTGAGATGTGAAATAGCTTTGGGTCAAAGCCCCAAAGACCCATATCAGAGGCTTTGGCAGAGATAACATTGAAAGTGTGTTCAGTGAATAAAAGTATTTAAGAGGTCCAAAGGGCAGATTCTCCCTATGTCTGCCCCTTCCCTACACAGTATGATGTAATGATACCCCACCTCACTTCTCTCCACAAAGTTCCTAAAGAATTACACACAGGAGGGAGGCTCTTGCTGATGAGGACAGGCTAGCAGGACGTATTTCTCTCCTGATTTTCTTCTTTTAACACAGATTAATTTAGCTCATTGTCACCTTGGCAGTGTTGAACTGTGTGAAAGACTGAGAAGCTAAGTACAGACTAGGGGAGAGAAGTGTGACAGTGATAGCTCATGGAAGCAAGGGGAAGTTTGAAGTGCCAGGGGATGGGGGAGGGGTGTGGGGCCTGGGTCATGTTAGCAGACTCATGTGCAGAGCTGGAGGTTACAGACAAGCTGGGGTTTAGAGAGAACTAAGAGAGGAAGTCTGGCTTTGCAGCTTCAGACTTAATCTCAGGGCTCTCCCTGGTTTATCTTCTGGGACAGTGCAGAGGTTATGTTCCCTAGAATCATAGACTCCTTAAATATTAGAGTCCAAAATGACCTTAGAGCCCATCATGTAAGTGTGGGTCCTCAGTTTTTAGTTTAAAAGAACGTAGAGCGATTGTCTAGTTGACCCCAAAACAGTTTGGACGTTAGCATCAGCCTTTAGCATCACTTTCTTTTACAGTTTTCTTTCCTGTTAAGAATTCTATCCCTAAAAGACTATGTGTGTATCATGGGTATGATATCTGTGTTTGTTCTGATTTGTCAGACCATCAAGTGAAGGATGGTGATTTTAGCTTTTTAGCTGCATTACTGAAACCACATCAGTCAACCTGTAGAACTTTGTTGAGTATCCATTTAGTATATTTCTTAATTTCTGAAGGCTGAACAGTATATCTTAGGCACATAATTTGGATAGCCCTTTGCTTTCTAAGTGTTCACGTGTTCTGTAGAGAGATAAATAATAACAGTTTCAAGCACCCTGAAACAGCATTTGATAGTTTTACAGTGGCTCTCAGAATTTAACATGCATTTGCATCACCTGAGAATCTTATTAAAATGCAGCTTCTGATTTAGTAGGTCTTGGTTGGGGCCTGAGATCCTTCATTTCTCATAGATTCCCAGATAAAACTGATGCTGCTGGTCTACAGTCTACACTTTGATAAATAGTATGAGCAGGATATTAACATTGGTTAAAATGGGAGGCGTGCCTAGGGAATAACAAGTAAGTCAGTTTGCCAGGAGAGGGAAGGTTGTAAAGATTGGTTAGGATCAGATCTCAAAGGGCCTTGAGCCCCAGGGTAGGGATTTAGGTGATATATGTCTTAAGGAATCATTGCGGGTTTCTAAACTGTGTATAGAAAAACATGACAGGACCTGCACTTAAGGGAGATTTATCTGTCATCTTGTATAGGACAGATGGGGTGGAAGTTTCATATTAACTATCAAGTAGTAGAGACTCAACTTCTGGCCCTTAATGCCAGTCGAGAAAAAGTTGCAGAAAGGAGAGAGAGGAGAGAGCTTGCAACCAGAAAGCTACCTCTTTGACAGTGTGGCCCTGGGTGGGGTAATGGGGAGTTGTTTGGATGATAAATCTCTTTAGTCTGTCCAAATTCTGAGAGATCCCTGCCAATTCCTTGTTTTTAAGGATGTAGTCATAGACTATGTACTTGGTAAATTTTTCCCTAGATTCAATTTAACCAAAATGTATTGAGTGTCAGGTACAGTGCTTTGCTATCTCAGGGATCTGTGTATTTCCCAAAGTGTCTAATGCAGGGTCCTTCCCTTCATCAAAATCATTGTAATATTAATAGACGAAGGTGGGAATTCATCCTGTTTAATTCTCACATTTTACCATAAGGGAGTTAAAATACGATACTAAACTATTTAAAAAACAAGGACATGATGAACACAAAATATAGGATTGTGGTTACAATTGAGGGGAGGTGGATGGGGGTTACATTTAGAGAAGTACATAAATAATGTTGGTTATTGGTATTGTTCCAGTTCTTGGGTTGAATAAAGGGTTCACAAGATTCATTTGATTATTTCCTATAAATAGGGAAATGAAGCAGGAAATAAAGTAGAGAAAGGTCAGGCATGTTAATCTATAATTTATAATATAAATTATTATATGTGTTATGCACCTTAGGTCCCTTTTTATTATTATTTTTTTATTTTTTTATTTCAAATTTTTTTATGTTTTATTTATTTTTGAGACAGAGAGAGACAGATCATGAGCAAGGAGGGTCAGAGAGAGAGGGAGACACAGAATTGGAAGCAGGCTCCAGGCTCTGAGCTGTCAGCACAGAGCCTGACGTGGGGCTCGAACCCACGAACGTGAGATCATGACCTGAGCCGAAGTCAGAGGCTTAACCGACTGAGCCACCCAGGCGCCCCCTTAGGTCCCTTTTTAAAGAGACACATGTACACATTTGTAATACTGCAAAGTAATGTCATGGAGAATCCAGTATATCTAAAAGGTCTGCTGAAAGCAAGAGAAGGAAATTAAAATTGCCACCTCAGCCTATATCTGTGGAAGGCTTCTCTATGCAGTATGTCAAAATGTAGATAAATTGAATAGTTATCCTATGTCCAGCCTGAGATGTGGTAAAATCAGGTGAGGTTAAAAAAAAAAAAATCAGGTGAGGTAATAGCCCCAACAAATTACACTAACATACTGCTAATCCAAATTTCTCTTCTGCTTAGTAATTTACAGAGTACTGTCTACATCAGAATGTGCTTGCTTGCTATTTACTCAATGTTTTGTCCTTGGATTCTTGAACCTGATGTCAGAGGTCCTTATTAATTAATTAATTAAAGTATAGTTGACATACAATGTTATTCAGGTTTCAGGTGTCAACTTAATGATTTGACGGTTTTATACATTGTTATGGTCACTGCAAGTTTGGCTGCCATTTGTCCCATTATATCAATATTACAATATCATTGATTGTAGGGGGCCTGGTGGGTCAGTCGGTTAGGCAGCCAACTATCGCTTTTGGCTCAGGTCATGATCTCCTGGTCCTGAGATTGAGCCTGTGTGGTGCTCCACACTGGGCATGGAGCCTGCCTAAGATTCTGTCTCTCCTGCTTCCTTTGTGCCTCCCCTATTCTTGATCTCTCTCAAAATAGAAACCAGGGGCGCCTGGGTGGCTCAGTCGGTTAAGCCTCTGGCTTCGGCTCAGGTCAGATCTCACATTCGTGGGTTCGAGCTCCGCATCGGGCTCTGTGCTGACAGCTGGCTCAGAGCCTGGAGCCCGTTTCCTGTCTTGTGTCTCCTTCTCTCTCTGCCCCTCCCCCTCTTATGCTCTGTCTCTCTCTGTATCAAAAATAAATAAAACAAAAAATTAAAAAAAAAAAACCCAAAAACCAATATCATTGTATTCCTGTGATTTACTCATCCCATAACTGGAGGCCTATATCTCCCTGCTTCCTTCACCCATTTTGCCCAATCCCTCCCCACCTTCTCCTCTGGCATCCATCACTTATACTTCTTAGAATGGCTCAAATCCAGAAGAGAAAAAACAAGTATTGGCAAGGATGTAGAGAAAAAGGAACCATTGTACACTGTTGATGGGAATATAAGTTTGTATAGCCACTGTGGAAAACAGTGTGGAGGTTCCTCAAAAAATTAAAAACAGAAATACCATATGATCCAATGATTTCACTATTGGGTATTTACCCAGAGAAAGTAAAAACACTAACTAGAAAAGATATATGTACCCCAATGTTTATTGCAGCATTATTTATAATAGCTAAGACATGGAAGCAACCTAAGTATGTATCAGTAGATTAATAGGTAAGAAAATGTAGTATATATGTATTACACACAGTGGAATGTTCCACACCCATAATAAAGGATGAGATTGTGCCATTCGAGACAGCATGAATGGACCTAGAGGTATTATGCTAAATGAAGTAAGTCAGACTGAGAAAGACAAATACCATATGATTCTACTCATAAATGGAATTTAAAATGAAAAAAAAAAAAGAATTAACAAAAAGCAGAATCAGACCTATAAATATAGAAAACAAATTGATGGTTACCACAGAAGTCCTTTTTATGAGTGTCTTGGAGGCATTTAATGTTCTCAGAGTATTGTCATACTTCATATTCTCTTAACATTAGATCATATAACATTAAATTTTTTTAATCATTGAAATGACACCACAGTATGAAGCAATATATTCTGGAAGGTCAAATCCATTTTCAAAATAACAGTGATGTATGAAAACAGTATCCTTTTTGTTATCTGTCATAGTCAGTGAATGGAATTCTGGCCAGTTCTACCAAATTTCAGGAATTTTCAGAGAATCAGAATACAATAAATATAGTCAGCACTACAAACTACTCTGAGTGTAATTTAATTCTTTGATTCGTAAAGAACTTTTAAGGACTTGGGATGTTTCATGCAAATGAATTTTTCAGAAAATCGAAACAAATCTATGAATGCCGAAGGATTTCTTTTTGGCCAGAATATTTAAAAAAATAAAAGTAGCAGATATTTAAGGAAAAAATTCTGAAAATTCTGAGCATACAGGAAGTATAAAGTGAAAAGTAAAAGTTGACCCTTTTTAGTTTGCAGTTTCTATTATTAACAGTTTCTAAATATCCTTCCAAATATATAATTGTACACATATACAGCTTTGTATATAATTTTATTATTTCATTATATACGTATTTGTAATGTAATATATATATATTACCCCTTGCTTTTCTACTTAATATTTCTGAGTAATCTTTTCCTAACAGCACATAAAAATCTAATTTACTCTTTATATTCCTACATATAATTTTTATATGATTTATAATAGTTTAATAGTTCACTGTTGAAGAATATGGGAGTTGTTAAAACAATACTTATGTGAGCATCTTTTAAAAAATTTTTTTATTTTAAGTAGGCTCCACATCCAGCGTGGGGCTTGCCCTCATAACCTCAAGATCAGGAGTCATGTGCTCTTCCTACTGAGCCAATCAGGCACCCCCTAAGGAGCATCTTTATAAATACACCTTTGCTACTTTTGTAGGTATATCTGTAGTAGTGGAATTACAAGGGGAATAACGCACATACGTTTTACATTTTATTTTATTTTATTTAAAAAAGTTTTTGAATGTTTTTTATTTCTGAGAGAGAGAGAGAGAGAGAGAGAGAGAGAGAGTGTGAGCGTGAGCAGGGGAGGGTCTGAGAGAGAGGGCCACACAGAATCTGAAGCAGGCTCCAGGCTCTGAGCTGTCAGCACAGAGCCTGACACGGGGCTCGAACCTATGAACCGTGAGATCATGACCTGAGCCGAAGTCAGATGTTCAACCAACTAAGCCACCAAGCGCCCCACTAAGCCGCCCAGGTGCCCCACATTTTACATTTTAATAGTTATGCCTAACTGCCCTGTGTGAAATAGTACATGCTGAATAGTTATTTGAGAATAACTTCCTTAAAATCCTCATATGTGGTATCTCACTGTTTCATAGACTTGTATTTCCTTTTTTTATTTTTTTAAGTTTATTTATTTATTTTGAGAGAGAGGGAAAGAGAATCCGAGGCAGGCTCCTCACTTGTCAGTGCAGCTCTCAAACTCATGAACTATGAGATCATGACCTGAACTCAAGTCAGACACTTAACCAACTGAGCAACCCAGGTGCCCCTAGACTTGTGTTTTTTAAATCATAAATGAGGTGGTGTATTTTGTGTGTTTTTTGATCACTTTTGCTTTTTCCTCTTGTAAAATACCTGTCAAGAAATACAGTCTTCCAATCTGAACATAGAATATTTGCAATGTAGTTTTTACATTGCTTTTACAATTAGACTCTTACGATTAGACTTCAGTCAACGTGAATGTATAACAGATAATCTTTTAGAATCTTGAGATTATTCTCCCTCATTATTTCCCTGAATATATTGTCATACCAAATATCTAACACTGAGATGATGACATTTGGTCTTTACTATTTGATTTAATGAACAGTTGCACCTTATCCAGACAGCAGTCTAATTTGAGCCTTGTGCAAGTTTAGAAAATTCCTATAGTGGGAAGCTCCAGAATAAAAGAATGGTAGCAGTGGAGTTGTGACCGTTGACTTCACTTACTCCCTACTCTGTTAAAACAGTATATACTTTCCACCCATTTTGGTGAGAAATAATTTTGGAAATAAGTTTGCCCATGGGTATAATTATGTATGTTTACAGCGCACACTTTTTTCTTTCTTTCTTCTTTTTTGTTTTTGGTGCTACTTGTAGTTTCTACCACACTGTGGCTGCTTAGGAATTGTTCAAGAAAAACAACAATAATGCTGGTATTTGGTTTGTCACTTGTGGCTCAGGGCCTCAGTGGGACATAGAGCAGAATTCTTGCTGAGAAATATGACCCTAATTCGATGCTAATTTTATCTCTGTGGTGTAGCTTTTAAATATGAGGACAGCTGGTGTTGGATAAATCTGTCCTCACAAGCTGTATGAGATGGAAATATAATTAAATATTTGGGGTTAAATCCAAATGCAAAAATGTGGAAATGACTGATGAATATTTTGATATTTCATTTTCTGCATCTTGATAAAAAAATACTCTCTATTCATTGTGAATTCCTAGCAACAGCCCTCTTTGAAACTTAAAATAAGCAGAATGTGTGCCTTAGTTTAAGGTCTACATTTCATGAAAAGAAAAGATGAATTCTTGTTTTTTACCCTATTTCCGCCCTGCTAATAAAAATGACAGTGGGGCACCTGGGTGGCTCAGTCGGTTGAGTGTCCGACTTTGTCTCAGGTCATCATCTCACGGTTCCTGGATTCAAGCCCTGCATTGGGCTCTGAGCAGACTGCTAGCTCAGAGCCTGGAGCCTGCTTCAGATTCTATATCTCTTTCTCTCTTTGCTCCTCCCCTGTTCATGCTCTGTCTCTCGAAAATAAATAAATAAATGTAAAAAAATATGATAGACTCTACATACCTATTTTTGTTAGCAACCTCTCTTTGTCTTTTTCCTTTGCATAAAATATTGCTCCCAATGAAACAGGCCCACATTTCCCCTGGGTTGATATAATAATCCTTTGTGGCCTCTGAAAGTTTGCAAATGATGGGAACCCCAAACTCCTAGTAGGTTCTCCTCCAGATGACTAAATATCTTGCTGATTGCTAGGGGATAAATAAGGGTGGTGAGTTAAGAGAACAGTCAGGTTGCTGGCTTTTCTTCAGCTGAATGGATTACTAAGGTAGAAAAGCACTAAAAATAAATCAGAGCCCAAATTCTCCTGCCAGGGGTTGAGTATGGAGATAACTGGAGATGACTGGTCTTCTCAGCTGGTGTTGACATCATCTGTTCTCCTAATGCACTGTGCAAATGAGACCAGAGTGAGAAACAGATTTGGCCAGGGACTAATGTTGGCACAAGTTTATAGACTTGTCCTGATACACTTATTGTTGCTTCTTGTCAGGCTCAGTTGATTAGTTCTTCCAGCTCCTCTAGGAGATAGCTAAATACATCAAGGTGAGAACTTGAAACCAAACTTGGGGCCAATCTCAGGGGAAGTCACTTGATCTCTTCTAGTTTCAAATATATCTATGCTAGGTCTCTTACACATCAGTTGGGTTTCAGGGTTTCCCCCAGGAGGTCAAATTCTACCAGAATTGGAAAGATAGGATGATCTCTCAGGAACTCAGTTCCAGGACCTGCAGATTTCACAAAAATACAAGTTGCCTGATGTGGAGTAAAGATTCTTACTGCTAAATTTCTGTTTCTGTTGTTGCTTCAGATGTCCTGAGAGGAGCTTTGCTAGTCAGAATTCATCTGTGAATCTCATTTGAACTTAAAGAGAGGAGCAATCCATTTAAATCCCTACCTTCTTTATATCTATCCCCACCCTTAAACTTTTTTAAAAAAATCTTATTTATTTTTGAAAGAGAGAGACAGAGTACTGTGGGGGAGGGGCAGAGGAGAGAGAGGGACACACAGAATCCGAAGCAGGCTCCAGGCTCTGAGCTGTCAGCACAGAGCCTGATGTGGGGCTTGAACTGACAAACTGTGAGATTGTGACCTGGGTTGAAGTCTGATGCTTAACCAGCTGAGTTTTCAGTTTTATAGAAAGTTGCCTTTAATTGGAGTAATACTATCTCCCACTGATTAAGTACTTGATACTCAGAAAAACCTTTCCACACTTTGATCTTGTGACCTTCAGAACACGTCTGTAAGGAAGGCAGATGTTACTATCCCCTTGTTACCTGTTGGACTCGGTAAAGCTAACTGATTCAGACCTTGGAAGAAGTTGGTGTTAAGCCCCAGGAGCTCTGGGATTTCTTGGGTCCATTCAGCAAGGTCTAGTCTGACCCAGGGCACTCTCTCCAAGTCTGGAGGTTTGTTCTATTTTTTAAGAAATAGTTTATTTAAATACGTCCATGAAAGTGTATTCTAATCAAAGAAGAGTTGGAAAATATGGCAGAAAAGTCAGAGAAAAAAAATCAACTACATATCTAGTACTCAGAAACACATTCCTTGGGTTTACTTAGGTTTTTGACTGTATCGATGAGTTGGAAGGAGAGATCAAATAGGTATTCAGTAATGCTTATTCTGTTTCCACGTGTTTCTCTGCATGTAGCGTAATGTGGGTCATAGACCTTTTAGTCTAGCATCCTCCAGGGGTACCTCACAGGTCGGTGGGTATTGATTCTAGGTCTTCCAGGCTGAGCTCTAAATGCTGAACCAAAATCACACTGCCATCCCTGCTAGAATCAGCTATTCACTGTTCTCCTTTTGTTACTCTTGTCTTTGCCCTCCACAAAGCTTATTTCTTTTCTCTCTGGCTATCTCAGTATAGTTTTTCTGGATTTTCCCCTACAATGGATCATTTTCAGTCTTAAAATCACCAGTAGTACTTGGAGCAGATCTTTCTTCAAATTCTGCCTGGCTTCCCCTGGGCACAGTTAGGGGCCCAGGTAGCACTGGAGAGAATCAAAGGGCTGCTCTTTCTCTGGTCTCCCATGTGCCCAGCTTGGCACTTAGAAGGTACATGTGACCAAAGAGGAGTGCTGGGGCATGCAGGTACGTCCAGATGTTTGGGCCTGGGAAATAGTAAATTCTAGTGTAGCTTTCAGTCCCCTCCTGCAATTTGTTCACTGCTTTAATAATAGGCATTAGATAAGTGTTTACTGATGAGTGTGTGAGTGAGTGAGTGAGTGTATTTGGTCCTGAGAGTAGAGGTGCAAAGCCACTGTGCTCACTTCCTATAAATTAAAAGCACCAAGAACATATTCTCTGTCCTACACCCAAAGAATTTTAATTTTCCTCATCTGTAGCATCACTATGATATGAGAAAACCCAGCCAACCAGCAGCCTTGGTGTCAAAGGTACTCACCGCTTCCGCGTTGTCTGTCTGCTTTCCAGGTCCTGCTGCCCCCACAGAAAATGCCCCTTGAGGCTGGGTTTGTTTGAGGTAGATCGCTGCTCTCTGGCAAGGAGGGGCATAAACTGTAATGACAGCTGTGTGCAAATAGGCTGGGGGACCAACTGGAAGGGATGCGGAAGGGTCTCCCTATTCTGTTCTATGTGGTGCAGCCCTGGCTTTCAACTAACCACACCTGGGGAGTGTGCATGCTTGTGCGAGTCCTCCCAACAGAGGGAGAAAAAAATCTGGGACCCTGAGTTAACCGCTAGTAATTATACATTGAATCTAAATGAAAATGAGAAAAAGGCAGGGCAGAAGCCAAAGTCTCATGGTAAGTAAAGCATTTTTAGCTGGAATGTAAAGAATTTTGGTATTGGCATTTCAGGGAAATTCAAGCTGCCCTTTCTCTCAATCCAGCAGACAGGAGGTAGCTCACAGTTGCTTGGGTCCGGAAGCAACTGATTCAGAAAATCTAACATTAATCTTACCATTGGCTTTGGTGGAAGATCTGTACAGGATTGTAGATCTTTATGGAAAATTATTTTTTATGGAAAAAAACCTTTTTTTTCTTGGAAGCTGAAGAGTTCTGTTTATTTTTATTTTTATTTTTAAATGTTTACTTTTTTTGAGACAGAAAGAGAGAGAGAGAGAGAGAGAGAGAGAGAGAGAGAGAGAGAGAGAGAATATGAGTGGGGGAGGGGCAGAGAGAGAGGGAGACACAGAATCTGAAGCAGGCTCCAGGCTCTGAGTTATCAGCACAGAGCCTGATGTGGGGTTTGAACCCACAGACCTTGAGATCATAACTTGAGCCACAGTTGGATGCTTAGCTGACTGAGCCACCCAGATGCTCCTGAAAACTTCTCTTTTACACACTCTTGGTGGATGTGCTTTTGTTTGCGTATTACATTAATCAATAGACTTAAATACAATAAAAATAACTGAGGCCTAATAAATAGAGAAACTTGATGTTATCACGAGTAAGCAGAATACTTCTTGACAAGTATAGACTTCACTGTGTGTAATAAATTATATGATTAAACAGCAAACTTTGAGGACCTACTTTGTGCTCAGTACTGGGGAGCTAGAGAATGCTGTAAAAGAACTAGCATGAGGAAGAAACATAAATGTCTGCATTTACAGTAAACTAAGTGTATTGTGGGTGCAATGCTTAGTAATCCTCAGTTACACTGAGCAATCCTTAAGTAAGTAATACAGGGTTGCTGCAGTATAGTAAACTAATTGCAATTGGTCACAGCCCCACTTCCCCACCAATGACACAAGAATTTCAAAAGCCATTCAACTCAACCAGTTGATCTCATGGAGATCAACTATTTTGTTTTGTTTCATAGCTGCAGACTACTACTCTCTCTGGCTTCAGTTAGTTGTTGAAAAATTAAATGATGCTTGTTGGTCATGACAGAACCTGAGGGGAAATCATATTTCCAGTAAGAGTGCAAAAAGGCAAATTGTCCTGGAGTGGTTCATTAGAAGTATGATCTCCTTCATCAGGGAATGGCCTGTTCCAGAAGAGAAGTAATCATGTGATGTGATCATTACTGCTGATGGCTTGAAGGGCTCTGTTACCTGTAGGAATCTCTGACTCAGCATCTGGCACTGGGAAACTGGTTGTTACCAAGCTGTCAAAGATCGAGACAGGCTTGGGGCATCTGGGTGGCTCAATTGGTTGAGCATCTGACTTGGGCTCAGCTCATGATCTTATGGGTCAGTTCGTGAGTTTGAGCCTCACCTTGGGCTTGCAGAGTCCAGTTTGGATCCTTTGTCCCCCTCTCATTGTGCCCCCTCTCCTACTCATTTTCTCTCCCTCTCTCAAAAAGAAATAAACATTAAAAAAATATCCAGACAGGCGTTAAGACATCTAAGCCAACTGCTCCTTAAAACAGTTGTTTCTTTCTTTCTTTTTTTTTTAAACAGACAAGGACCTGAAGTCCAAGAAAGAGAGCCATTTGATAAGGTAGTGAATTACCTTGAATGCCAGAAGAAGACAGGAAAAATTTTTAAATCTGGAGGGAAAATTATTGAGTATCTTTTAGAATGCAAGACAGTGACTAGTGCATCCTTCCAAGTCATTCAGTTTATCTTTCGTTGTCTTAGAGCTATTGAAAACTCTCTTAAGTTGCAGAAAACTGAAGGCAATGCAGACTGTTGTCTGTAGAAAAGCAATCAAATTTTATTTTGTGGAGATGCAGTTGATCACCAACCCCTCCCCTCCTGCTTTCCCCAATTTTCTTTTAACAAATTCATTTCAGTGTTTCTACCTATGTCTTAAACCAGCTTTTAATGTCTTGCTTTTTGTCTTTAATGGGTTAAATAAAACCAGTGTCATGTGTTCATTTTCTGTATGTATGACAGTCATACATTTACCTTAAAAAATCATCCTTGAGGCACCTGGGTGGCTCAGTCGGCTAAGTGTCCAACTTTGGCTCGGGTCATGATCTCATGGTTTGTGGGTTTGAGCCCCACGTCAGGCTCTGTGCTAACAGCTCAGAGCCTGGAGCCTGTTTCAGATTATGTCTTCAGCTCTTTCTGTGCTTCCCCCACTTGTGCTCTATCTCTCTGTCTCTAAAATAAATAAACAATAAGAAAAAAATTATCTTCTAACAGAAAGAAACCAGGATTTTAGAAAGAACATTCTGTTTCTTCCTTCACTATGGATAGAGGCCTTGTTTGTGTGGGTTTCTGAGACAGCTACACAATTGCTTGTTATTTTTTTCTTATATACTTTTATATGTGTTTATTGGACATGTGGGCAATATCATTTTTAAAAAAAATTACTGAGATCAGTTTCATGTAATCAAAAACTAATCTTTTATATTTTTAGAATATTGGTTATAAAACTTTTAAAGGGAACAAATCAGTGACATTTATTACATTCACAACTACATCTCTATCACTCCAAGGTAAAATACTGTATCTGTTAAGCAGTTTTTCCCTAATCCTTTCTCCCTGTAGCCCTTGGCATCCTCTATTGCATTCTGTGCCTGTGCATTTATCTGTTCTAGATATTTCCTATAAATGTAGTCTTAGACTTACGGCTTTTTGTATCTGGCTTTGTAGTGTGATACACTGGATATCCATCCATGTTACAGCATATGTCAATAATCCACTTCTTTCAATGGCTGGATCATCTTCCATTGTATGTATATACTACAATTTGTTTATCCATTCATCCCTTAATAGACATTGGGGTTGTTTCTACCTTTTGGCTGTTGTGAATAGTGTTGCTGTGAACAAACATGTATATCTTATTTATCAAAGTACCTATTTTCAGTTCTTTTGGGTATATATCTAGCAGTGGAATTACAGCATCATATGGTAGGTAATTTTTAACTTTTGTGGCATCATATGGGAGATATGTTTAAGAACTGCCACACAAGTAATAAATTATATCATGTATCTTGAATGTATCATAGATAAGCTGCTATACTACAGTTGCCACTTCAGATAGCTGTGAAATTAGGTGATTAACTAGTTGGTACCTAACCTTCTAATTTCTGTATAAGTCTAATTACATGAAATAGAAGTGGGGGTTTTGATTTTTTACTTTGCTTTTCTGTTTGGAGTATCATTGTAACTACTGTATTGTAAATAATGGAAAATAATTGCATATGTTAAAAAAATAAATTGTATAAAAAAAAAAAGAACTGCCACATTGTTTCCACAGAGACTATTTACGTGCCCACCAGCAGTGCACGCGCATAACCAGTGCACTTTGTCCACATCCTCTCCAACTGATGTTGTTCTTTTCCATGTAAAACGTTAATAGCCACCGTATAGGTGTGAAGTGATACCTCATTTTGGTTTTGATTTGCATTCTCTACTGACAAAGGATGCTTGTCAGTCATGTGGAATTTTTGAAACACTACATCATTTTTTGTTTTTTATGAAAATGTTTTAATTTATTTTTGAGAGAGGGAGGGGAGGGGCACATGGAAAGGAAAGCAGAGGATCTAAAGCAGGCTTTGCACTGACAGCAGAGACCGGTGCAGGGTTCAAACTCATGAACTATGAGATCATGACCCAAACCAAAGTCAGATGCTTACCTGACTGAACCACCCAGGTGCCCCAGTCCATCATTTTTAAAATATTCTCAGAAATCTGGCTATTGAAAAGAAATTTTTTTAAATGTTTTTAAATGTTTTATTTATTTATTTTTGAGAGAGAGCTAGCAGGGGAGGGTCAGAGAGAGAGGGAGATACAGAATCTGAAGCAGGCTCCAGGCTCTGAACTGTCAGCACAGAGCCCGACATGGGGCCTGAACCCACGAACCCCGAGATCATGACCTGAGCTGATGTCTGATGCTTAACTGACTCAGCCACCCAGGCGCCCCTGAAAAGAAATTTTTGATAACCCCCATTGTAATACGAGTAATTATCCCCTAGTTTATGTTTCTTAATTTAAGATTTGTACATTAAATTTTATCAAGTGATTCTATAGAGAAACTTAGGTTTTTTGAACATAAATTGGAGATTTTCCTCTCCCCTTATATGATGCTCTTTACAGGGTTTTTTCACAGATCATGATTAAATCTTCCACAGCATCAAGCAAATGCTCTTAAGGAACTCAGAAAAATATTGCCATGGCGATAATGTCTGTCCTTGTGAACCACTACTGTGCGAACTGTTTTATACTGTAAAATCTTGCTTTCAGCTTTCAGTTAGTAAGATTTTTTTGCTGATAGGCTTTTTAAATGTGGCTATACAATGTATTTTTAATAATAATGATTACAACAAGTAACAGTTATTGAACATATCTTACGGGCTGTACTCTGACCTAGACATTTTATTTGGAAATGTCCTTTTTTTTTTTTTTTTAAATATTTTATTGTCAAGTTGTTTTCCATACAACACCCAGTGCTCTTCCCCATAAGTGCCCTCCACCATCACCACCACCTCTTTTCCCCCCTCCCCCTTCCCCTTCAACTCTCAGTTCATTTCCAGCATTCAATAGTCTTTCAAGTTTTGTATCCCTCTCTCTCCCCAACTCTCTCTCTCTCCTCCGTTCCCCCTGGTTCTCCATTAGGTCTCTCTTGTTTTCCTGCTAGACCTATGAGTGCAAACATATGGTTTCTGTCCTTCTCTGCCTGGCTTACTTCGCTCAGCATGACACCCTCAAGGTCCATCCACTTTCCTACAAAGGGCCATATGTCATTCCCTCTCATTG
>NC_043705.1:28441888-28460193 GCF_006229205.1 Suricata suricatta | reverse complement strand
AGTGGCAAGAGCCCATATCAGAGCTCAAGCAGCCCACTCTAGAGTCTAGGCCAAACTGCCTTTCAAACTGTAGTGTTCAGAACAGCACTTTCACCCTTTCCTTCCACATTCTACAGGGTGGAGGTATTTTTGTCAAACAAAGAAGCAGCAATTAAATTCATTTCATTTCAAGAAAATATGTGTGCCTAGACATTGTTGAATGTAGTGTTGAGAATTGGGAGTTAAGAAAAGGAGATTCTCTTATGGGGTGTGACACTGGTTGGGTGACCTTGAAAAAATAATTTACTCTCTCTAGACTTTGAGCTCCTCATGTGTAAAGTGGAAAAGTTGGACTAGCTGACCTAAGCAATAAAATATAAGTTGAAGAAAGAGCATTGACAACATCACTCATCATCAGTGAAATACAAATCAAAACCACACTGAGATACCACCTCACACCAGTCAGAGTGGCTAAAATGAACACATCAAGAGACTATAGATGCTGGCGAGGGTGTGGAGAGACGGGCACCCTCCTACACTGTTGGTGGGAATGTAAACTGGTGCAGCCACTCTGGGAAACAGTGTGGAGCTTCTTCAAAAAACTATCCATAGAACCCCCCTATGACCCAGCAATAGCCCTGCTAGGGATTTACCCAAGGGATACAGAAGTGCTGATGCATAGGAGCACATGTACCCCAATGTTCATAGCAGCAATGTCAACAATAGCCAAAACTTAGCTTGGCTAAGATTGTACAATTGTCTAGTGATTCTTGATTATTTATTTATAAAAAGTTTTTAAAATTACTTATTTATTTTGAGAGAGAAAATGCAAACCTGTACAGGCTCGGGAGCGGCAGAGAGAAGGAGAGACAGGATTATAAGCAACACAGAGGCCATAGCAGGGCTCAGACTCACAAACCATGAGATCATAACCTGAGAAGAAATCAAGAGTTGATTGCTTAACTGACTGAACCGCCCAGGTGCCTCATTATTTTTTTTATATCTAAGTCTGTCTTACCTTGAAATTTGAAGAAAATGTCAAATTACTGTTTTTTTAATATTGTAAAATGTTCTCTTTAATTTGCTATTAAAAAGTCTATATGCCTCACTATAGTTTTTCCTTAGGTTTCTAGGATTGGAGGATATTGTCTAATAAAACAGATAATAGTAGGGTAGCAGAACTTCAAAAATAATGTGTTAGTTTTTTAAGGAGGAAAATCTTACAGATAAACCATACTTTTAAAGTCTCACTTAGGGCGCCTGGGTGGCTCAGTTGGTTGGGTGTTCAACTTCGGCTCAATTCATGATCTTGCAGTTTGTGGGTTTGAGCCCTGCATCGGGCTCTGTGCTGACAGCTGAGCCTGGAGCCTGCTTCAGACGCTGTGTCTTCCTCTTTCTCTGCCCCTCCCCCACTCATGCTCTGTTTCTCTCTGTCTCAATAATAAATAAAAACATAAAAAAACTTTTTAAAAAGTCTCACTTGTTTTATATTTAAAATTTGGTTGAATGATTATCCTTCTTATTCTGCAAAGTTTAGCCAATAAGTGCACCAAACACTCAGTAGATGCCTGATGTGTACCAAGCCCTGGCCTGAATACTGAAGAAATGATCCTTAATCTCAATCTTGTAAAAAGTTATGAAATGTCTACAACCAATGACATCATGTGATAGAATATTATGAGTGTGTTGAGCTAAATCTAAAGTGTTAAAGGAAATCAAGAAAATGCCCCTTTAAGGGGCACCTGTGTGGCTCAGTCAGTTGAGCATTCAACTCTTGACTTTGACTCAGTATGATCTCATGTTCATGAGCTCCAACCCAGCATCATGCTCTGTCTTGATAGTGCTGAGCCTGCTTGGGATTCTCTCTCCCTCTCCCTCTGCCTATCCCCCACTCGTGAGCATGTTCTTTCTCTCTATCTCTCAAAATAAACAAACTTAAAAAAAGGATACCCTTTTCAGTTACAGTGGTTGAAAAAAGCTTCATGAGGGTCGTCTGGGTGACTCAGTTGGTTAAGCTTCTCACTTCTCTTAGACCATGATCTCTTGGTTTGTGAGTTTGAGCCCCATTTGGGGCTCTGTGCTGATGGCTCAGAGCCTGGAGTCTCCTTCAAATTCTGGGTCTCCCTCTCTCTCTACTTCTCCCCTGCTCACACTCTCTTTCTCTCAAAAATAAAACATTAAAAAGCAAAAACTTCATAGAAGAGGGGATACTGAAACCCAGGTGTTGAAGGATGTATAAAGTGTGAAGGTGAGGTAGTTGGGGGAGGGTTATTAATAGGTAGAGAGAACAGTTTGAAAACAAGCTCAGAAGGAAGAATATTTAGGATTATTTTAAGTCATTCACAGGAGTAGAAATGAATTGAAAGTTTTAAACAAGTTTGAACTCCCTGATAAAAACTGTTAGAAAGATTCATTCAACATTGGTTTTTATGCATGTCTATCAATGTTTCTTTCCCATTTCTGCTCTACTCTGAATAAAACAAAATAATAGACAGTGTCTTCATGCAGCAAATATTAAGTGCCTGCTCATCCCAGATGCTTTGCTAGGAGCATAAGCTCTAAAGACAAACTAGACAGAGTACTTGTCCTCAAGTAGGCTTCAGACTGGGAGGGAAGACCAACTCTTAGTTAGAATAGGGATACATATAAAGTGCCCATTTGAAATGGAGCCACCTTGAAAAAGGATGATCTTGGCTGAGCTGGGCTGATGGCTTGTACTCTGTTTTTAGCCCTTGGGAGCAACTTCAGGATGTGTGGCATACCAGAAGAGCAGCTGCATACTATATTCTGACAATGATGAAAGTGTCACCTCCGTTTTTCCAGAGCCACAGCAATGACTGTCCCTGGGAAAGAGAGCCAAGCTCTTTCTCTCTTGGCTTATGCTCTTGGGCATATTGTTCCACAGAATTTTAGAGGAGAAGTTTGAGAAAGGATATGGAGAGGAAAGGGATAAGAAAATAAACTATAGTTTGATTTAAAAATATGTACAGAATTTAACCATTAGTGTCTTTTAGATGTATCAAGATATAATAATAGTGATAGATGATAATTACTTTGTGCTAGGCACTATGATAAAGGCTTTAGCATATATTACCTAATTTAACCCACATAGTATTCCTAAAAATTTGCTCTTACATTCATCACTCTTTACAGATAAGGAAACTGAGGCTTAAAAGATTAAGTAACTTTCCCACATCACATAGCTCATAAGTGGATATAATGGAAAGTATATTGGGATGAGCTTTATATTTCGTATTTTGTAGAGAGTGCTGAAGCCTAAAAGAAGTGACTAGTCTATAGGTACAGAGCAGAATGATGTCAGAGTCAACTTTAGAATCCATATCTCAATTTTATAACTCTTGAATAATTTTTAAATTATTTTATAATATAAAATTTCAAACCTATATATCACTTAGCTTCTATGAATACCTATTTGTGTCCAGTCTTGTTTTATTTAACCAACTAAGCCACCAGGCGCCCCTTAAACTTAAGTGTCTCAGATTCACTGTTTTTATTCATTTATTTATTCATTCATTTATTTGAGAGAAGGAGAGAGAGAGAGAGAGAGAGAGAGAGAGAGAGAGAGAGAGAAACAGAGACAGAGAACTCTTGTTTTATTTACACCCAGTTGTCCCCTATCATTAATATGAAGCAAATATTAAATGTATTATTTCACCTGTAAGTATCCAGAATGTTTCTCTAAAAGATGACTTAATAAATAATCCTAATTATAGCCATTACCACACCTAAAATTAATGATGATTTTTATTTTTAATTAAAAAATTTTTAAATGTTTATTTATCTTTAAGAGAGAGAGAGAGTGAGAACAAGAGCAAGAGAAAGGAGAGCATGTACCAGGTAGGGACAGAGAAAGAGGGATACACAGAATCTGAAGCAGGCTCCAGGCTCTGAGCTAGCTGTCAGCACAGAGCCCAACATGGGGCTCAAACCCACGAACTATGAGATCATGACCTGAGCCGAAGTTGGACGCTCAACTGACTGAGCCACCTAGGCACCCCAATAATGATTTTTAATACCATCAACTTGTTTGTCTAATTTGAATGTAAATTTCCAGTTGTTTCATAAATGTCTTAATTTTTCCTCACTGTTTCTTTGCTTGAGTACCGCTCCAAGTAAAAAACCCAACAAGATACATAGAACAGTATTTTAGGCATTGGACAACAGGTATCACATGACTGTGATCTCTACAAGTAAGGGAAATGACATAATTTCTGGATTCTTATGAAAAATTTCAGGACATGCAAAGAAACAAAATCATACATTCATAACATGGATAAAATTGAATTAATAGAAACTATAGAAATGAGAGCACATAATAGACAAAGATATTAAAACAGCTATTATAAATGTTTTACTTGTTAAAGAGATAGAAGAAAACATGAGTATAACAAGGAGAGAAAATGGAAGATATAAAAAAAATCCAAATCTAGAAATTAAAAGTATTTGTGATGAGAAGTACATTGGATGGGATTAATAGCAGATTAGACACAGCAGAAGAAAAGATTAGACACTTAAAGGCATGATAGTAGAAACTGTCCAAAATAAAACACAGAGAAAAAAAGACTGAAGCAAAGCAAAGCAAAGCAAAGCAAAACAATGAATTAGAGTAAGCTAAGCTGTGGGACAATATCATGTAATTGGAACTGGAGAAGAAATTATTGGAAGGTTATTTGAAGTTATTTGAAGAAATAATGGCACACTTAAAGGATCTGAAGACATCTTTGTTTTGATGACAGATAAGGTTGCTTCTTAGCAGGTAAAGAATAGTTTCCTCATGAGCAGTCAGAAAGCTCTAATCTACTGACTGACCCTTTTAGAGGTCTTCCATTTCCTCTTCTTGTTATACTCCTGTTTTCTTCTACATCTTTAACAAGTAAAGCATATTTATAATAGTTCTTTTAATATCTTTGTCTATTATGTACTCTCATTTCTATATTCTACTAATAGAGTTTTAGCATTTCTACTAATTGAATTTTATCCATGTTATTAATGTATGATCCCGTTTCTTTGCATGTTCTGTAATTTTTAATAAAATCCAGACATAATGTCTTTTCCCTTCCTTTAGATGACCTTGTACATGATAGGTTGCACTGCCTTGCTCTTAGGACCTTAATGGAAAAATTGTGATGCTTGTCTTTTATCTTCCTCTTTTTTCCATCCTTGAATCTCTTTTATTCACTCTTTTTTTGGTGGTGGGAGGGTGCAGGGTACAGTATACTTTGTTGATGGTATGTGACAAGGTAGACCTCCCTAGGTCCCTCCTCTTCTTCAGGGGGCTTGGGATGGAAACTTTGTAGAGGTTGGGAGAATCTCAGTGTGTTGGGAGGTGAATTGGGACACAGACTCCCCAGCAGCTTAGGGCCTATCTCTTCTTCTTGCTCTCATGGGGCAAAAGGGCCAGGGGACTCTTATTTCTTGAAAGCCATGTGGACCATAAGGTTTACCACGTGGTTGCTATAGCCAACCAAATTCATTGTCATACCAGGAAATGAGCTTGACAAAGTGGTCAGTGAGAGCCACGCCAGCCCCAGCATCACAGTGGAAGAATGCGTGTCACTCTTAAAGTTGCAGGAGACAACCTGGTCCTCAGTGTAGCCCAGGAGGCCCTTGAGGGGATCCTCTGACGTTTCCTTTATCCCCTTCTTTTTGGCAGCTTAGTCCAGGTGGCAGGTCAGATCCAAGACTGACATGGTGAGAGTGGGGACACAGAAGGCCATACTAGTGAGCTTCCCATTCAGTTCAGGGATGACCTTGCAGCAGCCGTGGCAACACCAGTAAAAGCAGAAATGATGTTCTGGATAGCCCCTTGGACATCACACCACAGCCTCCCAGAGCTGTTGTCCATGATCTTCTGGGTGATAGCATGGACTATGGTGTTGAATCCTTCCATGATGTGAGAGTTGTCACGAATGATTTTGGCCAGAGGGGTAAGCAGTTGGTGGTGCAGGAAGCACTGCTGACAATCTTGAGGGAGTTGTCATTCTTCTTTCTCATAGTTCATGCCCATCACAAACTTGGAGGCATCACCAGAAAGGGCAGAGATGATGACCTTCTTGGGCCTACCCTTTAGCCTTTTCCATGGTGGTGAATATTCCATGGACTCCACAAATTCATCACTGGAACCATCCCATTTGATGTTGATGGGTTCTCACTTCTGGAAGATGAAGATGGGCTTTCCATTGATAAGTTTACTGTTCTCAGCCTTGACTTAGGTTGAATTTGCTGTAGATGAATTTATATTGGAACATGTAGACCATGTAGTTGAGCTCAATGAAGGGATCCTTGGTGGTGACAGTATCCACTTTGCCTTAGTTAAAAGCAGCCCTGGTGACCAGCTGCCCAGTACAGTCAAGTCTGTTTACTCTGACTTCCACCATTGTGTCTCAGGGATGCAAATGACATGCTGCCAGAAGATGCGGCTGTCTAATAGGGAGGAACAGAGAGTCTACTTTACTTGTGAAGTGATTCCCTTCCCCACTGAATACCCCTGAAGTGTCCCTGGCTGCCCAAGGAAGGCCTGCACCTATTTTCTGAGTCACCACCCGGGATCCAGGGATCCAGGATTCTTCCAACCCTTTCACTTACTCATGCATACACCTCCAGCTTTCCCGAATGAAATTTTGACCCATGTTGGTCCTGTCAGTTCATATTAAATGTTAAAATCCTTAGTAATCAGTTCTAGTTGGTTTCAGTGATTTCATATACAACATTAATAAGTATTTATATTCAAAAGGCCGTTCAAAAATATGCTTTATTCCTGGCTTTCAGAGCAAGTCCAAGAGTACTCCTGGAGGTTATGGGAGTTCTTACAAAATCTTTAGTTTGATGACTTTGACCTAGAGGAGAGCTTGATGAGTGTTTTGTTTATTTGTTCATTCTGCTTTGTTTTTCTCTTTTGTGGCTTATATTTCTTTTTCTTTTGATTTTCTTTTTTATAATGAAATAATCCTCTCTTCTTTATTGAAATAATATGAAGAATATAGACAATGATATAATCAAATGTCTCTGTATATTCTGTAACTGTGTAGACATAATAACATAATAAAACAATTAATTTAAAATAGAAAAAAATATGCTTTAATTCCTGTTTGTTTGTTTGTTTAAAGTTCAGCGCAGATACAATTTTTATTCAACGGTAATTTCTCTACTGCTACCATGAGTCATATAATGTGCTAGGTGCTAGGGCAGAATGAGGAAGACCTAGCTACCTTCTGCCCTCTGCATCCTCACAGACCTGGAAGACACACAACAAATACAAATTGGTATCCCATAAATACAGTAAAGGTGATGTGAACCAAGGTTCTGAGCACTCACTGGTAAACAGCTGGTATCACGTGGAGCACTCAAGAAGAAAGACTTTGATGGCTCTAAAGAAGAAATAAGGATGAAACCGTTTGAGAAGGTGAAGGGAATCTCTGGCAAAGGAAACATCAAAGGCAAAGAGATAATGAACAATATCATTTGCTATTTACTAAGTCTTTACTATGTGTTAGGCAGAAAGCCAGGTGCTTTGCATACATTTATATCACTTGACTCTCACAAAAACTTCTGAAAATGAGCCTTCCAATTAGTAGATCAGGAAATTGAGGTTTCAAAAATGCCGTAACTTGCCCAAGGTTGTTTAATATGTCAGAGCTGGGATTATAATCAAGATCTGTCTGGTTCTAAAGCCTCTTAATTCTTAAAGTACTGAAGGAAACTTGTGTTCAGAATATGGCAGAGTGAGAGCAAAGTGTAGCAGAAAAGAAGGCAGGAAGGTGTGTAATGGTCAGACTGTGAAGGGTTTTATGTGTTAAGTATCCATGAATTTGTTCTTTTTTTTTTTTCTTTGACTGGAGAGTCAGATTTATTTATTGAAAAAATGTACAGGGTACAAAACAGAAGTGGTAATTGCCTTAGACAATAATTTCTGATGACAAATTCTTTGGTATGTAAAAATTTCCCAGAACATCGATTGGTAGAAGACTCATGCATAACCTTTATCAGTAGTGATTGATGTAGGTGACTTAGATGCTTATCATATGGGGAAGGAAGGTATTTTTAGCATTCAAATACAAGGCAATGTTTATAGCATAGCAAAAGCAAACCCTTTGTGAGCAGGGTTGAATAGCCTGTTTTCTTGAGGAGAAGTAAAACAGGTTTCTCAGGAAATGTAATATTTGCTCTCATAAACACAAAAGAAGAAATTCCTCTAATTTCCTTCACAAGGTACAATTCCTGTATTTTTAGCATAAGGGGACAAGTCATTTCTGAAAGGAGTCAATCAGGATGCCTTGGGGGTCGGTGCTCAAGCAAAAATAGTTGAGTGGGGGGTGGCGAGACATGAATTTGTTCTTTATCCACTTTCTATTCCTAGTCTTCTAACTCCAAGAGAGAAAGACTCTTCTTTTTCTCTCAACCCTCAAATGCTTAATACTTACCTCTCACATAGTTTTAATTGTGTTCTTATTTCCCTTTCTTCACCAGTAGGCAACAAATCTTTATCAAAGGGCTTCTCACAGTACCCTTCTCATTTAGTGAGATGTGCACCACTCATTTAGTGAATGAATGAATGAGTGAAACTAAAGGGATACCTAGGGGTGGTGGAAAGTGTAGGCACTGGATTTTGCAATTCTGTGTCAAAGAAGTTATGCTTGCCTTGGAGAAATTGGAAACTGTCAGATTAATTTTAAGTCATACCTATATGCCAGTTGAAAAATCATACAACCCTAGCATTGGCCTTCAGGTTTCAGTGAGTGTGACATCATTATGGGACAGGCCAACTGGGCTTCCCTCCAAAACTTGTAAGAAAATTTGCACTGAGTCTCAAATACAATAAACTGTAATCCAGGGACAGAAAAGCTCTCCCAGTAGTTCTTGCTGCTTTTTGGTGTTGTGGTTCCTTTGCCTGGCATCTATTTGGTGTTCAGCATTTAGCTGTAAATAAGTCATGAGCCCCCATGGGTAGTCTGGGCTGATGAGCTGAGGGAGGCAGAGAGGCTGGAGAGGCCTAGAGATGTTAACCAAGAATTGCAAACTAGGAAGGGAGGGAGGAATTCAGGCTTATTTGGATGCTTTTTTCTGTAGACATGCAATTTCATTATGGTCTTTGGCCAGTTTTGTCTGTAGAAGAAACTAAGCTTTACTCTTTATAAGCCTCCCTTTCTAAAATTCCTAATCCTAGAGCATATCTAAACCTGTTTCATCCCCAACAAATTGCCTGATTTAGAGTCAGGAGGCGTGGGTGAGCATCCTGACTCCCTGTTTCTAACTGTAACGTTGGGCAAGTGATGTACTAAGTCTGAGCTTCAGTTTTTTCCATTGTAAAATGGAGTTTAACTTCCCTCCCGCTGCTCTACATAGCTGTTTTAAGACTGAAGTGAGATAATAGGGTTGGAAGTGTTTCTGTGTTTTCAAGCTCTGTGTAATTATAAGGGAGGAGGAGGATGTGGTTTCCTGAGGTGGGTTTACTGGGGGACCCGATTAAGTAAACCCTTCTTTCTAAACTGCCCAGCATGCCACAAGGTGGCAGCAGGATCCTATCTTTGCTTCTGTCTTTAATATAGGGAACAAAGTAGGAAAGGAATTTGGATTCAGCTCTGCTCTGCTCTGTGAAGGTGAAGAGGATTTATTCCTTTACCACTGTCTACATTTCTCACCCCACCGAATCCTTCAATTCCACATGAAATAATTTCTCACAGGACTCACATTCTTAAATCTGAATCCCAGGGCACTCCCCCCACTGTTGAAGTTAATCCAGCCTTGACAGGTTTTGGTTAATGGTTGCAAATCAGTTCTGAGTTTTGGGCTTTCATACGACTCGCTCCCCTGGGATTCCAGTGCTACAGGCTCCAAGCTCACTTTCATCTGCTTCCTTGAATCAGAGCTCTAGTAGCTCTGGAAAGCCAGCTAATCCAACTTCTCATCCTAGAAGAGGAAACTGAGGCACAGAGAAGGGAAATAATTTGTCCATGATTAAACGGTTCATTCAGGCTTAGACTTCAGTCCACGTTTCTTCCTGTTTGTTGAGTCCCTTTGCAAATGTGAGTTTTTTCAAGGTGTTTTAGGAGGCTTGATGCAACTTTGTTTCTCCCACTGATAAGAATTTTGAGGACTTTCTGAGGCAGTGGGAAACAGGAGACTTCTCTAGCATCCGTCCAGACAATCCTTTGAAGAAATTTTGCCAAAAACACCTCATTAGGATTTGCCAAGTATCTGAAAGATAGGCATAATCTGACAGATAATGGTTCGAAGCCTAGCCTAGTTATCTACCTTTACAATAATTATCCCAAATCTTAGTTTCCTTATCTACAAAATGGGCATAATGACATCTACCCTATTAGCTCTGTAATGTTGGACAGATTATTTAACCTTTGTGTACCTTGATTGAATTGCCTCTAAAATTAGGGTAATAGGAAAATGAAAAGCCCTATTTCATAGATTATGTAATGATAAGTTATTACCTAGAACCATGCATGACACATGATAAACAGTTGGAAGGTATTAGCTGTTTTTATTGTTATAACTACCTCCATACTGGTTGTTGTGAGTCTTAAATGAGACAGTGTATGTAAAGTTTTTAAAGTGAATAAGCACTCATTAAAATGTCATGTATATATGTATGTATGTATGTTTCACACCCATTGCAGAGCCAAACATGGGGCTTGAACTCATGACCCTGAGATCAAGACCTGGGCTGAGATCCAGCATCGACACTTAAACTGACAGAGCCACCCGGGAACCCCAGAATTGTATTTATTTTTATTTGTGTGTAATAACCATAGTGGTATGAACAGTATTTACAGTAAATGAACTACTTATTTATAATCTAGGTACCAGAGTATTATTTTGTCATTTGTTTTTTTGTTTATTCTTACTCATTATTTGAGGATAATTCTTGGCATTTTCAATTATAGATTCATCTTTTTTTTTTAGTACTCTAAAGGCAATAACAATGACGAACACTTTTGAGTCCTCACTACGTCCAGACTCAGTGCTTTATGTCTGTTGTCTAAGAAGGATTCAGTCATTTGTTTATGTGCACATATCTAGCGAGTGATAGAACTGGGGTTAGAACTCAGGCCGTCCTATTCCAGAGTATGCTTTCTTGACTATTTCTTACTATTCTCTTTGCCCTAAAAAATGTTAACCCTGAGAGGATTCTGTTTCTTAACAGTAGAATTCTAATACCCTACAGCCAAAAGATATTGAAGAATTCATCATGGATTTAGAATATATATCAGGCATAGTAAATAAAAATTTTTATAACCTTTGACAGACATCCACTTTTAGGAATGTGTCATAAAGGAATAATCCAAAATACAGTGAAAGTTCATCACAGTGTCATTTATAATATAGAAAACTTTGAGGCAATCTCCACATCTAACTATGGAAATGATTTTATATGCAGTTGATGAATTGTTATAATATGTAAAAATTTTATATATGCAGTTGAATTATTATGAAGATTTTAGTAATTGTAAATAGTGATACTGTTAAGATTTTTATATATCCAAGTTAGTTAGCATATAGTGCAACAATGATTCCAGTAGATTCCTTAATGTCCCTTACCCATTAGCCCATCCCCCCTCCCACTACCCCTTCAGCAACCCTCTGTTCTCTATATTTAAGAGTCTAATTTCACTTAGCATCATACCGTCTACTTCCATACACATAGTTGCAAATGGCAAGATGTCATTCTTTTTGATTGCTGAGTAATATTTCATTGTATGTATGTACACACACACACACACACATATACACATATACACCACATCTTCTTTATGCATTCATTCATCAGTGGACATTTGGGATCTTTCAATACTTTGGCTATTGTTGCTAGCACTGCTATAAACAGTGAGGTACATGTGTCCCTTTGAAACAGCATACTTGTATCCCTACTAGTGCAATTGCTAGGTCATAGGGTAGTTCTATTTTTAATTTTTTGAAGAACCTCCATACTGTTTTCCAGAGTGGCTGCACCAGTTTGCATTCCCAGCAGCAGCACAAAAGAGATCTTTTTTCTCTGGCTTTTTCTCCAACAACTGTTTTGTTGCCTGAGTTGTTAATCTTAGCCATTCTGACAGGTGTGAGGCCGTCTCTCATTGTGGTTTTGATTTGTATTTCCCCAGTGATGAGTGATGTTGAACGTTTTTTCATGTGTCTGTTAGCCATCTGGATGTCTTCATTGGAGAAGCGTATATTCATGTCTTTTGCCCATTTCTTCACTGGATTATTTATTCTTTGGATGTTGAGTTTGATAAGTTCTTTGTAGATTTTGAATACTAACACTTTATCTGATGTCATTTGCAAATATCTTCTCCCATTCCATTGGTTGCCTTTTGGTTTTGCTGATTGTTTCCTTGCTGTGCAGAAGCTTTTTATTTTGATGAGATCCCAATAGTTCTTTTTTGTTTTTGTTTCCCTTGCCTCCGGAAATGTTTTGAGTAAGAAGTTGCTGTGGCCAAGGTCAAAGAGGTTCTTGCTTGCTTTCTCCTCTAGGATTTTGATGGCTTCATGTCTTATGTTTAGGTCTTTTATCCATTTTGAGTTTATTTTTGTGTATGGTGTAAGAAAGTGGTCCAGGTTCATTTTTCTGCATGTCGCTGTCCAGTTTTCCCAGCATCATTTGCTGAAGAGATGGTCTTTCTTCCATCTTCCCTGCTTTGTCAAAGATTAGCTGTCCATATGTTTGTGGGTCCATTTCTAGGTTCTCTATTCTGTTCCATTGATCTGAGTGTTTGTTTTTGTGCCAGTACCATACTGTCTTGATGATTACAGCTTTGTAATATATCTTGATATCCGGGATTGTGATGCCTCCAGCTTTTTCAAGTTTGCTTTGGTTATTCGGGGTCTTTTCTGGTTCCATACAAATTTTAGGATTGTTTCTTCTAGCTCTCTGAAGAATGCTGGTGTTATTTTGATAGGGATTGCTGGATTTTTAAAAATTTCTTTTTCATTTTTGATGAGAAGACATTCAGACTATTTTTGTCCAGAGGTATTTTTTTCTTTTTTTTTTTTCTTCCAAGATTTTATTTAAATTCAAGTTAACACAGAATGTAGTATTGGTTTCAGGAGTAGAATTTAGTGATTTATTGCTTATGAATTGCTCATTCCAGTAAGTACCCTCCTTAATGCTCATCACCTGTTCAGCCCATCCCCCACTCACCTCCCCTGCAGCAACTCTCAGTTTATTCTCTGTAGTTCATAGTCTCTTGTGGTTTTCCTCCCTCTCTGTTTTAATCTTATTTTATTTTTCCTTTCCTTCTACTATGTTCATCTGTTTTGTTTCTTAGATTCCACATATAAGAGAAACCATAGGGTATTTGTCTTTTTCTGACTGACTTATTTCACTTAGCCTAATACACTCTAGTTCCATCAGTGTCATTGTAGATGGCAAGATTTCATTCTTTTTAATGGCTGAGTAATATCAATATATATATACTATATATATTATACAAATATGTATTACATATATATATACACATATACGTACATGCACTACAGCTTCATTATCTATTCATCAGTCGATGTACACTGGGCTCTTTCCGTAGTTTGGCTATTGTTGATAATGCTGCTATGAACATTGGGGTACATGTACCCATTCCAATATTTATTTTTGTATCCTTTAGATAAATACCTAGTAGTGCAATTGCTAGCTTGCACAGTTCTATTTTTAATTTTGTGAGGAACCTCCATACTGTTTCCAAAATGGCGGCATCAGTTTTAATTCCCACCAGTAGTACAAGAGGGTTCCCCTTCCTCTGCATCCTTGCCAATATCCTTTGTTTCCTGAGTTGTGAATTTTAGCCATTTGACAGGTGTGAAGTGGTATCTCTTGGTTTTGATATGTGTTTCCCTGGTGATGAGTGATGTTGAGCTTTTTTTCATGTTTCTGTTAGCCATTTGTGTATCTTCTTTGGAGAAATGTCTTTTCATGTTTTCTGCCCATTTTTAAATTGGATTACTTGTTTTTTGGGTGTTAAATTTGATAGGTTCTTTATATATTTTGAGTACTAACCCTTTATCTGATATACCATTTGCAGATATCTTCTCCCATTCCATAGGCTGCATTTTAGTTTTTTAAAATTTATTATTTAAATTCAAATTAGTTTACACACAGTGTAGTATTGGTTTCAGGGGTAGAACCTAGTGATTCACTCCTTACGTATAATACCGAGTGCTCATGTCATCAAGTGCCCTTCTTAATGCTCGTCACCCATTTAGCCCATCAGCTGCCCACCTCTGCTCCAGCAACCCTTAGTGTGTTCTCTGTATTTAAGAGTGTCTTAGGGTTTGCCTTCCTCTCTATTTTTATCTTATTTTTCTTTCTTTTCCCATATGTTCATCTGTTTTGTTTCTTAAATTCCACATATGAGTAAAATCATATGGTGTTTGTCTTTGACTTTTTTCACTTAGTATAATTTACTCCAATTTTATCCACATTGTTGCAAATGACAAGATTTCATTCTTTTTGATCACCGAGTGATGTTCCATTGTGTGTGTGTGTGTGTGTGTGTGTGTGTGTGTGTGTATAACACATCTTCTTTTTCCATTCATCAGTCAATGGTTATTTGGGCTTTTCCCCTAATTTGGCTATTGTTGATAGTAGTGCTCTAAACATTGGGGTGCATGTGCCCCTTCAAATAGGCATTTTTGTATCTGTTGGATGAATACCTAATAGTACACTTGGCAGGTCAAAGGTAATCTTATTTTTAAATGTTTGAGAAACCTCCATGCTATTTTCCAGAGTGGCTGCACCAGTTTGCATTCTCACCTACAATACAAAATGGTTCCCCTTTCTCTGTGCTGTCACCAACATTTGTTGTTTCCTGTGTTGTTAATTTTAGTCATTCTGACAGGTGTGAGGTGGTTTCTCATTGTGTTTTTGATTAGTATTTCTCTGATAATGAGTGTTGTTGACTATCTTTTCATGTGTCTCTTAGCCATCTATCTGGATATCTTCTTTGGAGAAGTATCTATTCATGCCTTTTGCCTATTTCTTTACTGGATTATTTGTTCTTTGGGTGTTGAATTTGATAAGTTCTTTGTAGATTTTGAATACTAACCCTTTATCTGATATGTCATTTATAATTATCTTCTCCCATTCTGTTGGTTGCTTTTTAGTTTGGTTGGTCATTTCCTTCTCTATGCAGAAGGTTTTTACCTTGATGAGGTCCCAATAGTTCATTTTAGTTTTTGTTTCCCTTACCTCCAAAGATGTGTTTAGTAAGAAGTTGCTGTGGCTGAAGTCATTGAGGTTGCTGCTGCCTGTTATCTCCTCTAGGGCTTTTTGGTTTCCTTTCTCACCTTTAGGTCTTTCATCCATTTTGGGTTTATTTTTGTGTATGGTGTAAGATAGTGGTCAAGTTTCATTCTTCAGTTTTCCCAGCACCATTTGCTGAAGAGACTATATTTTTTCCATTAGATACTCTTATCTGCCTTGTCGAAGATTAGTTAGCCATGTATTTGTGGGTCTGTTTCTGGGTTCTCAATTCTGTTCTGTTGATCTTTGTTTTTGTGCCAGTACCATACTGTCTTGATGATTACAGCTTTATAATACAGCTTGAAGTCTGAAATTGTGATGCCTCTCACTTTGCTGTTCTTTTTCAACTTACTTTGGCTATTCAGGGTTTTCTGATTCCATATGAATTTTAGAATTGTTTGTTCTAGCTTTGTGGTGAATGCTAGTGCTATTTTGATAGGGATTACATTGAATGTGTAGATTGCTTTGGGTAGTATAGACATTTCAAAAGTATTTGTTCTTCCTATTCATAAGCATGGAATGTTCTTCCATTTCTTTGTGACTTTTTCAACTTCTTTCGTAAATTTTCTGTAGGTTTTAGAGTACATATCTTTTATCTCTTTGGTTAGGTTTTGGTATAGTTGTAAACGGGATCAATTCCTTGATTTCCCTTTCTGATGCTTCATTATTGGTATATAGAAATGGTACAGATTTCTGTAGTTGCTTTTGTATCTTGTGACTTTTCTGAATTCATATATCACTTCTAGTGATTTTTGGTGGTCTTTTGGGTTTTCCACGTAGAGTATCATTCCTGTGAAGAGTGAAAAGTTTGACTTCTTCCTTGCCAATTTAGATGCCCTTTATATTTTTTTCTTGTCTGATTGCTGAGACTAAGGTTTCCACTTCTACGTTGAACAACAGTGGTGAGAGTGGACATCCTGTTTTGGACCTTAGGAGAAAAAACTCTCAGTTTTCCCCCAATGAAGATGATACTATCTGTGGGCCTTTCATATATGACCTTTATGAAGTTTTGGTATATTCCTTCTATCTCTACATTCTTGAGGTTTTTTTTTTAAATGTATAGTTTATTGTCAAATTGGTTTCCATATAACACCCAGTGTTCTTCCCCAAAAGTGCCCTCCTCTATGACCATGCCGCCTTCCCGTATTCCCCTCCAGCCCTCAGTTTGTTTTCAGTATTCAGGAGTCTATCATTATTTTCCTCCCTCCCTCTCCCTAACATTTTTCCCCTTCCCCTCCCCATGGTCCTCTGTTAGGCTTCTCCTGTTAGACCTATGAGTGAAAACATATGGTATCTGTCCTTCTCTGCCTGACTTATTTCACTTAGCATGACACCCTCGAGGTCCATCCACTTTGCTACGAATGGCCAGATTTTATTCTTTCTCATTGCCATGTAGTATGCCATTTTATATATAAACCATATCTTCTTGATCCATTCATCAGTTGGTGGACATTTAGGCTCTTTCCATGATTTGGCTATTTGTTGACAGTGCTGCTATGAATATTGGGGTACATGTCCCCCTGTGTATCAGCACTTCTGTATCCCTTGGGTAAATCCCCAGCAGTGCTATTGCTGAGTCATAGGGGAGTTCCATTGATAGTTTTTTGAGGAACTCTTGAGGGTATTTTTAAAGAAAAGTTGCTATATTTTGTCAAATGCTTTCTCTGCATCTATTCAGGGGATCATATGGTCCTTACTCTTTTTATTAATCTGTGTGTCATGTTGATTGATTTGCAGACAGTGAACCACCGTTAAAGCCCAAGGAGTAAATCAAAACCCACTTGATTGTGGTGAATAATTCTTTTAAACTGTTGGATTCAATTTGCTAGTGTCTTGTTGAGAATTTTTGTGTCCATGTTAATCAGGGATATTGGTGTGTAATTCTCTTTTGCAGTGGGATCTTTGATTTTGGAAACAAGGTAATTCTGGCCTTATAGAGTGAGCTTGGAAGTTTTCCTTCCATTTCTGTTTTTTGAAACAAATTTAATTTTTTTTTAAATTTAAGTTTGTTTTGAGAGACAGACAGTGTGAGTGGGGGAGGGGCAGAGAGAGGAAGAGAGAGAGGATCCCAAGCAGGCTCTACACTGTCAGCACAGAGCTCAATTCAGGGCTTTAACCACAAACCATGAGATCATGACCCAAGCTGAAATGAAAAGTTTGACCCTTAACTGACTGAGCCACTTGGGGAACTCTGTTTTTTAGAGTAATTTGAGAAGAATAGGTATTAATTCCTCTTTAAACGTTTGGTAGAAATGTCTTGGGAAGTCATCAGCTCTGGACTCTTATTTGTTGGGATATTTTTGATTACAGATTCAATTTCTTGACTGGTTATGCATCTGTTTAAATTTTCTATAGTAGTTTATATGTTTCTCTTTTTTTTAAATTAATAATTTATTACAAGTTGGTTTCTATATAACACCCAGTGCTCTTCCCCCTAGTCAGGCAGAGAAGGACAGATACCATATGTTGTCACTCATAGGTCTAACAGGAAAAACCTAATAGTTTATATGTTTCTAGCAATTTTTCCATTTCTTCCAGATTGCCTCACTTGCTGACATAATAATTGCTCATAATATTTTCTTATAATTGTTTGTATTTCTGTGGTATTGGTTGTGATCTCCCTTCTTTCATTTGTGATTTCATTTATTTGGGTCCTTTCTCTTTTCTTTTTGATAAGTCTGGCTAGGAGTTTATGAATTTTGTTAATTCTTTAAAAGAACCAGCTCCTAGCTCCATTGATCTGGTTTTTTTTTTTTTTTTTTTTTTTTTTTGCTTCTATATCATTGATTTCTGCTCTAATCTTTATTATTTCCCTTCTTTTGGTGATTTTGGGCTTCATTTGCTGTTCTTTTTCCATCTCCTTTATCTGTAAGTTTGGGTTGTATATTGAGACTTTTCTTGCTTTTTGAAGAGAACTGTTTTGCATGGTATGAAATCAGTCTTCTTGTACTGGTTGAGGCCTGATATGTGATCCATTGTGTATTTATTTAGGATAATGATCCATGTGCATTCAAAAAGAATATGTATTCTGCTGCTTTAGGATGAAATGCTCTGAATATAT